>NC_092372.1:19350658-19653783 GCF_030028105.1 Mobula birostris | reverse complement strand
AGGAAAAGAACAGGTGGATTGAGAAGATTCAAGGATATGTTCAAAGGTTCTTGATGTAATGCAATATATCACAAACTCTTTGAAACCTCTAATCAATGACCACTCAAAGTGAAGAAGGAACATTCAAAATGGCAAAGAACCTCAGGGGCATACACTGGGAGCACAAAGAGACCCTCTGCAATTGGTAGGGAGAGTCACCACCTCCTAAACTGCCTACACTTCCTTTCTGTCATCGACCACCTCGAGAAGAGTGTGGCTCCCAAAATGGCCTCAGGAGCCACCTGAAAAGTGACAAAACCAGGATGAAAGCAAATCATTCTCTATCCCAAGAGACTATCTAGTAAGATTAATGTAGCCCAGATTCCCTAAGTTATAAGATCCAAGTTATAAGATTTAAAGATAGGGTTGGAAAGAATGCTTTTGGCACATTGGCCTTCATAAATCAAAGTTTGAGTACAGGAGATGGGATGTTATGTTGAAGTTGTCCAAGACATTGGTGAGGCCTAATTTGGAGTATTGTGTGCAGTTTTGGTCACCTACCTGCAGGAAAGATGTAAACAAGTATGAAAGAGTGCAGAGAACATTTACAAGGATGTTGCCAGGTCTGAAGGACCCAAGTTATAAGGAAAGATTGAATAGGTTAGGACTTTATTCCTTGGAATGCAAAAGATCAATAGGAGATTTGATAAGAGGTATCCAAAACTATGAGGGGTATAGATAGGGTAAATGCAAGCAGGTTTTTTCCACTGAGGGTCAGTCGGACTATAAACAGAAGTCATGAGTTAAGGGTGAAAGGTTTAGGGAACATGGGGAGGGAACAAACTTCTTCACTCAAAGGGTTGTAAGAGTTGCCTGCACAAGTGGTGCATGTGTGCCCAATTTCAACGTTTAAGAGGAGTTTGGATATGCACATAGATGGTAGAGGTATGGAGGGCTACAGTCCCGATGCAGATTGATGGGAGTAGGCAGTTTAAATGGTTCAGCATGGAGCTGAAGGGCCTGTTTCTGTGTTGTACTCTATGATTTTAATAATTAATCCTGATCCCAGTACATTCTTTATTAACGAACAGGGTGGCTACCATAATCTTTAGGTCAACAAAAAAATTTACACCAAGAGGCGTATGTTTTCCTTCATTTATTGGTGTAAAGTATACAGAGGGTACTGGAAAAATTCTACACAGTTAAGATCAGATTTATAACACATGCAGCTTAAACTCTGAAGTGCATGGTTCTTTAAAGATGCTTGTTAGAATTAAAGTAGTACATTTCTGAATATAAAAATTGTAGAGTGTGTCTATTTTACAGCCAATCGACCCATACGCTGTTTCACAATAACAAACAGGATGATATCCAAATTTTCCACCTGTTTAGCTTCCTCACACCTGTTTTAAAATCAAGCGGCTTAAATATTCAACAGCAAGAACTTAAGTTTTTTGACTAAAATCAGATTTAACAACAAAATAGCTCATTTGTGGAAGACTACTACATGAAAACATGTACACAAAATACCATGGATGTAAAAATTTGAAATAGAATAGGCAATTCTGAAAATAATCAGACAACAGCTATGCAGAAAAGATAAATTCACTTCTGAAATAATGAGAAGTCATTAATTGAAACATTGCTTCCTTTCCACAAACACTACAAACTACTAACCAATTTCAGACCACCATCTCCTCTCTAAACTCTTTGTGGCCTCTGAAATACATGCCCATCCACGATGTTACCACTGTAGTGGACTACATGTTAAATAATGATGTCGGAGTACAGGAAGGAGATAAAGAGCTTAGTGACACAGTATTATGATGACAACATTTCCCTGAATGTCAACAAAACCAAAGAGCTGATCCCTGTCTTCAGAAAGGGGGATGGTGCACACGCTCTTACCTACAAAAATGTTGAGGTTGAGAGAACTGAATCCTGTAAGCTTATGCAACACACATCAAAGTTGCTGGTGAACGCAGCAGGCCAGGCAGCATCTGTAGGAAGAGGTGCAGTCGACGTTTCAGGCCGAGACCCTTCAGGGAACATTGTGAGTACATGGGAAATTGCCTGGTGGGGCTGAGCAGCTGCATTCCTATCCAGCCCGTCTCCCTTCCTTCTTCCCATCAAAATGTCTATCTTTCCCAGAAATAAAGGCCAATCTTGCTCAGAATATTCCACTATTATAGTGTATTTTAATTACAAAGTACTTATTAAGTTTTTCACTCAAGTTTTCCAAACACAGGCTTCATTGGTCTTGAATGTTAATGTAACATTGGCAAGGACATGTAAAGGCATTTACAGGCATTACAGTCCAAACAATCTTAATAAAAACATATTTGAAGAACAGAAGACATGTATAACAGAAATCAGAACTCTTATTTCCTTTTCCAATGCACAGAAATAACCTTGACAACATATCAATTAAGAAATTCTTGAACACTTGTTTCTACGGTAATGTCATGTTTCTCAACTGATCAACTGTGTTTTGCACCCAATTATTTTGACGAATATCAAAAAACTGCAAATCCTGGAAATCTGAATAAATACAAAGGAGTTGAATAATTTAACAGATCAAAATGGTGGAATGAGAAAACATCTAATATTTCAGGCCAAAGACTCAACATGACAACTGGAAGACAGAACATCGGTTAATTTTAAGTTGCAGAGAAGGTGGTGAGGACATGGATGCGACCACGTTAAACTCTCTGATAGGATGAGACCGGGAATAAAATTGTAAATACCAAGCAGTCAATGGGTTGGGGGGGGGGGGGGGAGAGGGGGTTGAAAGGAGGTAAAATGAACAGGCTGCGAAATGAGGGTAGTTAAAGATTGCAATCAACAAGGAATGCAAAAGGATGTCAAATATAGGGCTGAAGTATATGCCCAGCAAATCAGGCTAATGAAGAGAAAAACTAAATCAATATTCCAGATAGCTATAACAGAAATGGCCATTTATTGATTCAGAGAAAGCAAGTTACCTGAAGTTGTACAATTCAACATAGCCTAGAAAGTTCCAGTGCTTTCACACAGAAGACATGGTGTTGCTCCTCATTATAATAATGCAGTAGGCCACAGACTGGTCAGAACAGCAGTAGATTGGGGAATTAAATTGACAGCGAAGAGAGAACACTCAGTCACTGCTGCAGACTGGCTCTCCAAAGTCCACTGTATTCTGTATTTCTAGTGCAGTCCCTCTACACTGGAGAAACCAAATACAGATTTGATAATTATTTTCTGGAATACCTGCATTCAGCTCACCAAGGTGACTCAAAGTTCCCTGTTGCATGCCAACTGATTCTCCATCCCAATCTGTTTGTGGCCTCCTGAACCAGTACAATAAGGCTCAAAGTAAGCTCAAACAACAGCATCCAGCCTTCTGTATGGGCAGGCACACTGCAACCTTCTGGACTCAATAGTGAATCCCACAACTTCATGAAATTCGCCTTCTCCCTCTGTACTCTGTAATGTAACTGGCCAGTTTTGCTGTAGGTCACATTTTGCATGCCACAGTCCCTGACGGCTTGCGTTCCACACTCCCAGTGAGCAGTTGGCACATTTGCATGCCACAGTCCTGAGGAGACACAGGATTGTACAGGGGGAGAGAGTAAAAGCAAGCAGGGGCAGTCGGCACATTTTGTGTGCCACAGTTCCCAAAGAGACATTCAACTGTGCATAATTAGGAACTTGGAAAGGTCCAATAAAAAGTTACTTTTAAGCAGAACAGCCTTTGTCAGAGTAGGCCAGTGTTCAAGTGGAGAGTCTAGGCTTCACAGAGGAGAGGTATAGGCCACAGGTAAATTTTTGTTTTCTTAGGATAGTGGAATGTTCCTCTTGCAGGATGTGGGAAGGCAGGGAGACCTTCAGTGTCCCTGATGACTACACCTGCAAGGTGCATCCAGTTGCAGCTTCTAACACTCATTAAGGAGTTGGAGCTGGAACAGGCAGGTAGTTACATCCAAGGTGCAGGACACAGGAAACTGGGTGACTGTCAGGAGGGGGAAAGGGGATAGACAGCCAGTGCAGAGTACCCCTGTGGCTGTTCCATCAACAACAGGTAAACTGCTTTGGATACTGTTTGGGGGTGGGGGGGGGGAATGGGGAATGTGACCTAGCACAGAAAAACCACAACGGTCAGGTCTCTGGCACACAGCCTGGCCCTGTGGCTCAGAAGAAGAGGGAATGAAGAGGCAAGCTGTAATGATAGGGTATGAAACAGAAAGGAAGCTCTGTGGAGGAGATCCAAGATGGTTTGTTGCCTCCCAAGAGCCAGGGTCAAGGATACCTCAGATCAAGTCCACAGTATTCTTAAGTGGGAAGGCGAACAACCAGAGGTCGTGGTCCACATGGATGGGTGACAAGGTCCTGCAAAGTGAGTTCAGGGAGTTAGGTGCTAAGTTAAAGGGCAGGACATCTATGGTTGTGACCTTAGGATTGCTACCCATGCCACATTCGAGTGAGGTCAAAAATAGGAAGAACATACAATTTAACATGTGACTAAGGAGTTGGTGCAGGAGAGAGGGCTTCAGATTTTTGGATCATTGGTCTCTTACAGGGAAGGCGAGCCCTGTACAGAAGGATGGTTTGCACCTGAACTGGAGGGGGACTGATATCTTACCGGGATGTTTTGCTGCATGGGGTGGGGGTGTTAAATGAGAACTGCAGGGGGATGGGTGGAGTGGTTATGGAGAAAGATGTTGCTAAGCCTACATACAGTCAGGAATCAAAAGGTCAAGCATGGTAGGACTAACGTTCAAGTATTGTAGAAAAGGAGGATGGGCTCAGGGTATGGATCAGCACATGGAATTATGACCTTGCAGCCATTAGTGAGACTTGGTTGCAGGAGGGGCAGGACTGGCAACTCGATGATCTCGGATTCCATTGTTTTAGATGTGATAGAATGAGAAGGATCAAAGGGTGGCATTACCAGTCATGGAAAATATCAAGGCAGTGCTCAGTCAGAATAGACTGGAGAGCTCGTTCATTGTGGTTTTATGGGCAGAACTTAAAAATAAGAAAGGTATGACCACATTAATGGGATAAATTATAGGCCACTAACAGTCCACAAAATTAAAAGCACCGAATTTGTAGAGATCACAGACTGTTGCAAGAAACACAAGGTTGTTATGTTAAAATCACATAAAGTAGGTTATTTTAATTTACCACATATCTACTGGAACGCCCATATTGTAAAAGGGCTGGATGGGAATGAGTCTGTCAAATGCATCCAAGAAAGTTTCCTTAATCAGTACATAGAAGTTCCAAATAGAAACAGTGTGGTATTAGATCTGCTATTAGGAAATGAATTATAGCAGAGATAAGTTTGTGTAGGGGAACAGATTGCATCTAGTGATCATAATGCCATTAGTTTCAAAGTAATTATGGGAAAAAAAAATAGGTCTAGTCCTCAGGTTGAGATTCTAAATTGGAGAAAGGACCACTTTGATGGTATCAGAAAGGCACCGACAAATGTGGAATCGGGCAGGCTGCTTTCTGGCAAAGGTGTACTTGTGAAGTGAGAGGCTTTCAAAAGAGAAATTTTGAGATTACAGTTTTATGTTCCTGTCAGAATAAAAGGCAAGAATAGGCAATATTGGTTTTCACGTTATTGAGGCCCTGCTTAAGAAAAAAGGAGGAGGTGCTTAGCAGGTATCGACAGATAGGTACCTGAATACACCTAGAGAGGAAATCAGGTGTGCTAAAAAACACAAGTTTGCTCTAACAGTCGAGGTGAAGGAGAATCCTGAAGGGCTCTACATACATATTAAGAGCAAAAAGATAGCAAGGGGCAAAATTGCTCATCTGGAAGATCAGAGTGGTAATCTATGCATGGAGTGGAAAGAGATAGGGGAGATCTTAAAATTGATTTTTTTCCAATCTCTATTTACTTTGGAGATGGTCACAGAGGCTATAGACGTGAGGCAACGCAGCAGTGAGTTCATGGAGCCTACGAAGATTACAGAGGTGGAGGTGTCTCGAGGCAAATTAGGGTGGATAAATCTCCAGACCATAACAATGTCCTGAGGGAGGCTAGTGCAGAAACTGCACTATTATCCTTAGCCAAAATATTCTTAGTCACTGGTGAGGTATCTGTGGGTTGGAGTACAGTTAAATTTGTTCTGTTGCTTCAGAAAGCCTCTAAGAATAAGCCAGGAAATTACAGGCCAGTGAGTCTGACATCAGTAGTGGGCAAGTTAATAGAAGGTATTCTAAGGGCCTGGCTACATGAATATTTGGATAGACGTAGATTGATTAGGGATAGTCAACATAGCTTTGTATGTGGTAAGTCATGTCTAACCAACCTTAAGAGTTTTTTCCAGGAAAGCTGATGAAGGCAAATGGATATGGTCAACGTGGACTTTAGCAAGGACTTTGACAGGGCCCCGCTTGAGAGGTTGGTCAAGGAGGTTCAGTCACTTAGACATTGGCTCCACAAAAGTAGCCAGAAAGTTGTTGCAGATGCTTGCCTCTCAGGCTGGACATCTGTGACTAGTGGTGTGCTGCAGGGATCAGTGCTGGGTTCTTTGTGCTTGTCATCTATATCAATTATCTGGATGATAATGTGGTTAACTGAATCAGCAAATTTGTGGATGACATGAAAATTGGGAGTGTAGCATATAGCAAGGATAACCATCAAAGCTTGCAGCTGGATCTGGACCAGCTGGAAAAACAGGTTCAAAAATGGCAGATGGAAATTCACATAGACAAGTGTGAGATGTTGCACTTTTGGAGGGCATCACAGGTAGACAGGGTCAGAAAGCAAGCTTCTGGCACATAGGCATCTATTAATCAATGTATGAGTACTGGAGTTGGGATGTTATGTTGAAAATATATAAGACGTTGGTGAGACCTAATTTGGAGTGTTGCATGTAGTTTTGGTCACCTATCTACAGGAAAGATGTAAATAAGATTGGAAGAGTGTAGAGAAATTTTATGAGAATGTTGCCGGGACTTGTGCACCTGAGTTATAGGGAAAAGTTGAAGAGATTACGACTTTACTCCCAGAACGTGAAAGATTTGAGGAAGATTTGATACAGATATACAAAATTATGAAGGGTAAATGCAAGTAGGCTTTTTCCATTGAGGCTGAGTCATGGGTTAAGGGTGAAAGGTGAAATGCTTAAGGGGAATTCTTCACTCAAAGGATAGGAAGTTTGTGGAATGAGCTGCCAGCGCAAGAGGTGGATGCAAGGTCAATTTCAACTTTTAAGAGAACTTTAGAAAGGTACACGGATGGGGGGGGGGGGGAATTGAGGACTACGTGCAGGTTGATGGAACTAGGCAGACTAATGACTCGGCCACGACCAGATGGGCCAAAAGGCCTGTTTCTGTAGTTTTCTATAACTATGTCATCTACTTGTAATATTACCATAGTTCTTCCTCTCTCTTTTGCTCCTTATTTTCTGTCTCACTAATTGCCCTAATCTCAATTTATATCCAGTTTCTCTTACCAGCCAGGAATTCTTGGAAATTTATCCCACAGCAAACCTCATCTTACATGCATATAACAAGATTCCCTTTGCGCAGCTCTCTGTTTTCATAGCAATTTAACACTTCTTTGTCTTCTCTCTCTTCCAGTTGTGATGGAACCCAGAATATAAACACAGGCTCTCTTCCAACAAATGCTGCTAGACCCGCTGTGTTTCAGCATCAGAATCAGGTTTATGTAAAGTTTGTTGTTCTGCAGCAGCAGTACAGTGCATTTCATTAAAATTTACTATAAATATACAATATAGCCAGCCGGTGGTGAAGTGGCACCCACACCGCACTTTGAGGTAAGTGGTCCCGGGTTCAAATCCAGCCAGCTCCTTGTACACTTTCCATCTGTGTGGGGTTGAGAGTCAAGCCCGTAACTCGGCTTCATAAAAGCAAAAAGACAGAAATGCTAAAGAAGTGGAAAGACTGCCGCCTAATGCGCCACGAGGCAGAGAAAGGAACAATAAGTTACAATAAATTTTAAAAAAATTAGCGCAAAACAAGAACAAAAAGTGAGGGAGTGTTCTGTTCTTCCATTCTGTTACTGTGTCTTCTGTTATGATACGAAGTATGATTACAGGCTAGGGATAATATTTCAGGGTGCAGAATTAATCAGTCCCCATTTTAAAGTCACAAATTCTGTCCAAATCAATTGGCATCACAAATTCCTACAAAGCTATGTAATAGGTAGGTGCTGCATCTACTTGTCAAGTTGCAATTAAGCCTTCCTTCCAGCTAATATGCTACTCATAGCTGACAGAGTGAGTAATTTCAAGCTCCTCTGTGTCAACATCTCTAAGTTCTATTCTGGGGCCAATACATTGAAGCAGTTGCAAAGAAGGCAGAACAGCGGCTACATTTCATAAGGAGTTTGAGGAGACTTGGTATGAAAAAAAAGAATCACAAGTGTACTGTGGGGAGCATTCTAAATAGTTGTATCACCATCTAGTATGTTGGGGCCATGACACAGGATCAGGAAAAGCAGCAGGAAGTTGTAAATTCAACCAGCTCCATCATGTCCTCCCCTGCATCGAAGGACACCTTCAAAAGATGATACCCCAAAAAAGGGGGCATCCATCATCAAGGACCTCCACCACCCAGGACATGCCCTCTTTTAAATTCCTACCCTCAAGGTGGTGGTACAGGAGCCTGAAGATACACACTCAATGTTTTAGGTACAGCTTCTTCCCTTCCATCAGATTTCTGAATGGACATTGAACCCAGGAACACTCCAACTTCTCTTTGCTCTCGTTTTTCACTAGTCATTTTATTTCTTATATGAATTTCTGATTGCATATCTATTGCAAAACCACAAATTTCACCATTGTGATTCTGAGTCAAATGTGAAATAGTAGATCTTCAACAAGTTTACGTGAATTGGAATCCATGATCAATGGCAACATTGAAGTGTATAAGGGATAATCTTGATATGAATCAACCCCGCTGAAATAGTTTAAATGTGTTAATTTAAAATAGAGGTTAATCTGGAAAGTGAGAAGTCACTTTTGTCAGTATTAATCTCATTCTCACATAGATTAAAAAACAACTTGCTAACACTACAAGTTTCAATTTTTACAAAAGATACTTCCTTCTTAAAATAAGAATACAATTTTAATCCAGCTAACCCAAAACAGGAACTGACCCAAAAATGTTTCCATAAAGGAAGAATTTGAGATTAAAAAATGTTTCAAAAATCTATATAAATACCACATTCCCTGCAGTGTGACATCACAATGACATAATGACTTCACAAAGCACACAACTGATTTTCAAATTACAAACATGATTATCTTGCTCAAAATTAACTAATTCTTCAAGTAGTTATAACCAATAATATCTGGTATTATTAAGTACTAAGTTATACCCAATAATACCTTGAAGCACAAATCTATTCAAGACAAAATTTTACTTCAAACTAAGGTTATTAATATCAAAATATATCTAATCTGTTTTTTAAAAAAGCTCCAACATCTGTATCTAAACTGTCAAATGACTGGATCTTTAGAAGTCTCAGCTACAACAATCATTAGCTGTTGGTTTTTGATACATAAAGACATAAAACATGGGAAGTTAAACAAAGTTACGTACTAAAAAAGGTTTAAATAAGTCACACGCTTGCATTAAGAAGCTAATTTTCATTATCACTCGAATACCATTTGCGCAAATGGAAATTGAAACTAGGAAATTTTATTCATAGAGAACTCCAACGCATCAGTAAAATCCAAACCCCATTTTATTAAACGTCTAATGTTAACTTATGCAAGGTTACCATGTATTAAAAATCTATAAAACACAAACCAGCCCTTACCTTGAACATTCATAGTAAACAAAATTTGTGGGTTTTTTTTCTAGTTAATTTCGGTGTAACCAACACGCCTAAGCAAGAGTTAAACCGCAAGATACAATTGTCCAACCTACCCTGGCCAAAACAAATAGATCATTTAAGTAGATTTAAAAAAAGAGGAGTGGCTCTGCCATGTCCTACCTGCTCCGGCTCTAATTCGGCAGCCTTTCTCTTTCTGCTAACTATTTTTCTCGCCATGGTATGGGAGGGAAAGTCTTTGAATCCACATGGAGGTAGAGTTAATAAGCGGTTGAGTGGGCTAGGCCTTCGAGAGGGAGAGAGGTTGGATATTACTGATTTGTTTTCCACATGTAAAGCCCACCTCTTGCAGGCAACTACTGCTGTGATTATCGTAAAGCACCGACCGTGTGTAGTCGGCGTTATTTTACGAAAAGCAGCCCGAGGCCGCGTGCGAACACTCCCACCGAGCGGGGTTTGGTGTCAAAAAGTCAGCGGGCGCACCGACCGATCGACGTACGCTGCCCTCGCCGTGCTCACTCTATAATCTTCCGGCCACATCTGTCGCGGTACGCACTCGATATTCTTCCGCCCAGTTAGCGCACACTGCGTTCATCCATCACACAACATGATCAGTCTTAAATTTGTCCGCGAACTGAGAGGCAAACAATATAAATGGTGGAAATCTGAAATAAAGCAACGGAAATATTCGACAAAGGTGAAATCTGTGACTAGAAATATGGAGTTAACGGAATGGGTTGGTGTTCTCTGATCTTAACAAATTAGAAAAGCTGTCTATTTGAAATCGTTCAATTTTGGGTCCTGTGGACGATAATGGGCTTAAGTTGTACGAAAATGTGTTGTTCCTTAAATCTTACGTATGGTTATACTCAAAAGTTCGGAGTACATACATGTCACCACCACATAACCCTGAGATTCTTTTTCATGCGGGCATACTTAGTAACTGTAAACAGGATCAATGAACAACAACAGTGCAAATTCAAATATAAATAATTAGCAATAAGTAATGAGTATGAAATAACAAGTTAAAGAGTCCTTAAAGTGAGACCATCAGCTGTGGGAACACCAGAAACAGATTGAGTGTATTTATCCCCTTTTGTTCAAAAGCCTAATGGTTGAGGAGTAGTAACTGTTCTTGAACCTAGTGGTGTGAGTTCTGAGGCACCTGTATCTTCTAACTGATGGGAGCAGTGAGAGAAGAGCATGGCCGGGGTGGTGAGGATCTTTGATGATGGATGCTGCTTTTCTACAGGAACGTTTCATGTAGATGTTCTCAATGGTTGGGAGTGATTTACCCATGATGTATTGGGCTGAATCCACTACCTTTTGTCGGATTTTCCACTCAAAGGCATTTAAGTTGTCAGGTATACTTTATACTTTATTGTCGCCGAACAATTGATACTAGACATACAATCATCACAAAGATATTTGATTCTGCGCTTCCCGCTTCCTGGATTGCAAATATTAAATATTAAAAATAGTAAAAATTAGTAAATATAAAAATTTAAATTATAAATCATGAATAGAAAATAGAAAAATGGAAAGTAAGGTAGTGCAAAAAAACCAGGAGGCAGGTTATGCTTATAAAAATATATAAAATGGGAAGGCCTAAACAGAGTAGATGTGGAAAGGATGTTTCCCATGGTGAGAGTGTCTAGGGCAAGAGGGCACAGCCTCAGGATAGAGGGGCGCCTTTTCAAAACGGAGATGTGGAGAAATTTCTTTAGCGAAAGGGTGGTAAATTTGTGGAATCTGTTGCCATATGCAGCTGTGGAGGTTAGGTCATTGGGTGTACTTAAGGCAGAGATTGATAGGTTATTGATTGAACATGGCATCAAAGGTTAAGGGGAGAAGGCTGGGAACTGGGGTTGAGAAGGAGATTAAAAAAAGGATCAGCCATGATTGAATGGCGGAGCAGGCTCGATGGGCCAGATGGCCTAATTCTACTCCTATGTCTTATGGTCTTATGGAAATGAATTTCTGAATTTAAGGGGAATGCTCCACAGACCCTCCCAGTTGGTGCTGCTTCTTGTTCCTTACATTCCTCTTTGAGCTGTTGTATGTGAAGACCTTGACAACTGTATCTTAAAAGGGACCTGCTAAATGTTTCCAGCATCTTATGTTTTTGTTCAGATTTCCAACATTGGCAGGTTTTTTTTTGTTTTCCCTCTCTCTATTGGCTCTGTGTGACTTGCTGAATAATTACAACAGTCACTGTTTAATTGGATGTTTTCTCTATTTTATATCTCCCAGTTCCACTGTTGTTTCCCCCCCATCTTCTCCGTACTCAGTAATTGCCCACTGTTTATATTTCCGTCAGCCAAATTATCTGTGGCAATTGTTTGTTATGCTCTTTCAGTGAGCTCCAATTCGGTCTCATTGAGACTCTCCGGGTCTCCACCTTATCACAGACACTGCCTTTGTTCTCTCTGTCCCTCCCTGTCCTCTGCAACATAAGATGTTTGATTTTTAACTTTTGTGCTGTTCCCTGACCTGCTGAGTATTTCTGTTTTAATCCGTCATAATGAATCAAGCTCCTTACTGAGCAAAGATCTGAAACTCCCGATCTGAATCAAATACAACAATGAGAAATGGTCGAATCACAAACAAGGGATGTAGGGTCTTGGCCCGAGACATCAACTGTTTACTCTTTTCCATAGGTGCTGCCTGGCCTGTTGAGCTCCTCCAGTATTTTGTGTGTATTACATTATATCAATGAGAAATAGTCTCTATTGGCTTGGGAAAGAGATCTACCATTAAGCCCTAGCTGAGTGAAAACAAGAGACACATATCCTTTCCTGTTTCCCATCTCATCTCATCTTGCATAAGATCAGTTAACAACTTCCTCCAAGTTTCAGTTCCCATGAAGCTTTGGACTTCATCTAGGCTGACTTCAGTGAGCTGCCCTCTTCCAAAAGGAATCCTGCTGAAGGGTTTCGGCCTGAAATGCCGACTGTACTTTTTTTCCATAGCTGCTGCCTGGCCTCCAGGTTCCTCCAGCATTTTGGGTGTGATGCTCGGATTTCCAGCATCTGCAGATTTTCTCTTGTTTGCCTGTCTTCCATCTTCATTCAGAATCAGTTGGCAGTCATACTATCCAGCTGCATTGACAAGCATTCTTAGTCCCTCAGGATCAGGAATCAACTCCAGCTTGTGGGATCTGAAGTGAATGTGCCAGAAATGAATAGTTTCTTGTGTTTTATAGAATGAGCGGGTGGATTATTTGGGAAGTAGTGCACAACTAAAGCTGTTTTTACTTAGTCTTTCTGTGCTCTCATTGTGGTGGTAACGCGTTCACAGCCTTCCTGAGTGTTCTCTCTCCATTTTTATCAAGGGCCATGTATTTTCCATTGATGGTGCTATGCTATATTGAGAAGATCTTTGAAGCTTTTCTCTGCTTTCTTGGAAACCTCTACCCTCTGTGGGATAGAGTGGCTGTTTCAGGAATTTGTCATCAGATATGTAGACAACGTGCCCTCAGGAACTGATTCAGCATGACCGGCAGACCTGGGGAGGTTGGCCAGAGAGTGGACATATGTATACTGTACTGGAAATGCATATGAAAGATTTTGCAGATGTTACTTTGTTAATATTTTTTCAGGTATCTACTCAAGCTTGTCCATGAGTCGGGGGGGGGGCGGGTGTGGATATCACTTCTGCTCTTTTGAATTTGATTTAATAATAACTTATTTGTGGAGCATTTTTCATACAGATGATGTAGTTCAAAGTCCGTTAGAATGGGATAAATATGCAAACATGCAAATAAAAGATAAAAAAGTGTTAGTTAAAAGCAAGGTTAAATCAATGGGTTTCAAACTGGCATTTAAAATTGTCAACTGAATCTCCATCCCTTTTAGTTTTAGGTAATCTAAAAAAGCTGACTAGCCAATTCTCTCTTGATAGAGATTGTTTAAATTTAAGAGGCTGGAGAGCTCAAGGAATATTATAAAAGGCCACGATTTTTGAACAATCTGGATGCAAAGGCTAATTTTGCCAATGAAACCTGTCCTTGCAGATCTTGCTTCGCAGCACTGTGATATGGAATTTAATTGGGTTGTACTGTGCAGAAGTTAAGTATCTCCAAGATCCCCTCTTCCTAAATGAGGTACTGGTGTATTAATTTGTAGTAGTTTCCCACCATCTGTTGAAATTTTACCCATTCATCATATTTCACATCTGGCTTCTCCACCAGCAAATGTGGGGACTGGATTAATGAGATTGATCAAGAGATACTAATTGATCAGGTTACTCAAGTCAACTTTGAACTGAAAGGATTATTTTGTCCTGTGGAAAGGAAACAGATCTACAGACATCTGAAGAGCAAAGGCAAGCAGAAAACCTGTGAGTTTGAGGTCAAATGGTGAATCAAAAGAATATAATTGATCCAGCACTTAACTAAACATAAGTTGTTGGCTAAGAACATTGTAGATTTGTTCTGCTATACCTGGAAGGAAGGATTCTAGACTATTCTCATAATTTCCCACTGGGAGAATTACACCAAGGTAGGTTTCAGTTAATTAGAGGTCAGTGGAAAACCAACAAGGTGCACAAATACTACAGTTTCCTGGGCCTTGCATTTAACAAATGGTGTCATGGAATTTTTCAGCCCTAGACTGACTTGGGACTCAATTATTGTAGGTTAGATGCCCATATTGTGAAAATTATTTTGGAAAATGAGCATCTCATTCTAATACTGTGCAGAGCAGCCAACTTCCTATTTAACTAAAGACAAAAAAAAACCTGCAAACAAATTTCACGTCACATGCCGGTGATAATAAACCTGATTCTGATTCCGAGATGCTGGAAATCCAAGCAACACCAGTGTCAGTGAAGTGGCCAGCCACTTCAATTTTACTTCCCATTCCGACATGTCATTCCATGGCCTCCTATACTGCTGCAATGAGACCACACTCAGGTTGGAGAAGCAAAACCTTATATTCCATCTGGATAGCCTCCATCCTGATTGCATGAACACCAATTTATCGAATTTCTGTGAATTGCCCCCACCCCTTACCATTCCATTCCTGTTTCCCTCTCTCACCTCATCTCTTTACCTGCATGTCAACTCCCTCTGGTGCTTCTCCCCTTTTCCTTTCTTCCATGGTCTTCTACCCTCTCCTATCAGATTCCCCCTTCTCCAGCCCTTTATCTCTTTCACCTATCAGCTTCCCAGCTCTTCACCCCTCTCCCTCTCCTGGTTTCACCAATTACCTTGTACTTCTTCCTCTCCTGCCCCCCCACCTTTTTGGTCTAACTTCTTATCTATTTTTCCCAACCCTGATGAAAGCTCTCGGCCCAAAACATCGGCTGTTTACTCTTTTTCCATAGATGGTGCCTGGCCTGCTGAGTTCTTCCAGCATTGTGTGTGTGTTGCTTCCTATTTAACTAGTGGACATTCAAACCAATAAGGGAGCTGCTGGTAAACTTATTCTTCCCTCCTTTCCTCCTTCTCTTTCTGATCACATTTGAAGTACTGCATTCAAATCTAAGCTCAACATTTTAAGACTAATTGGAAATGGCCTCCTAAGAATGCTAAACGCAATCGATTCTAAAGATTTTGGAAATCTTGAGCAACACACATAGATACGCTGGAGGAAACAGCAATTCAGGCAGCATCTGTGGAGGGAATAAATGGTCAATGTTCCGGGCTGAGACCCCTCATCAGGACACACTAATAAGTCTTGATAAATAGTCTTGGCCCACAATGTCAACTGATTATTCTTTTCCATAGATACTGCCTGACTTGCTGACTTCTTCATATATTTTGTGCATGTTGGTAAATGCTGTTAGATGTAAATAGGTTGGGTTGAATGTTTACTTTAGATTGTAGATAGATACTGTTATTTTTGTAGCATTGTTATATTTAGTATATTGTTATATTTTGTGTTACTGGTATACTTATTAAAATAAAGATACTGACAAGCTAAATGACTGGTCGGCCTGACTGTTCAGATAATTTATTCAACTTATCATCATACCAACAGTTCATGAAAGATGAGGACTTGATGAAGAATAGTGCCCTTCTTAATGGAAGAAATGGGTATCATAATTATAATTTTACTGTACAGGATAGATTATTTACATTAGGTTAAATGCTGCAATATAGAGCCAGGCATTCAGCCCAACAGTTCTCAACCAGCAAGAGAAAATCTGTAGATGCCGGAAATCCAAAGCAACACACATGAAATGCCAGAGGAGCTCAGCAGGCCAGGCAGCATCTGTGGAAAAGAGTGGACAGTCGACGTTTTGGGCCGAGACCCTTCATCAAGATTGAAAAGGAAGAGCTCAGTGTAAGAAGGTGAGGGAAGGAGAGGAAGAAGTACAAGGTAGTAGTTGAGTGGGAGGGGTGAAGTAAAGAGATGCATATGCCTCCTCCTATTTAGTTTAATTATCTCAGTATTGCATTCTAATTTCATGCAAACTTGTTAAACCACAAATGCTCATTACAAGTTTCCCTCAAAATCACTTACTCAAAAAATAGTTTAAGTATTAATGCCAAATGAATAAATTTGGTAAGTGGCTTTAAGAAGTAATTGATGTTATGCACTTGGATTTAAAAAAAATCATTTGTCATGTAGGAGATTCTCACTCAAAACCAGCTCTGGCACTGACTGCAATAAATTTGCATGAATTAAAAATTCATGAAGAATAAACTGAAAGGACCAAATAATCCAATCCTATCCTTCCGGTAATATCTTTTGGAAGCATTTACCAGTTAAATGTTCTGAAGAATGACACTGTCATAATGAAACACAATTTCCACTTATTCTGTTTATGAATGGAGGTTTATCTTATGAATCTAAATGTCCTCAAAGTTGATTCTTTGCACTACTTGGAATTAATATTTAATTACTAGTTCTTCGTATATTAAAGGTTGACGAGTTCACGTCCGCATGTCTCAACAGTGCGCATGCCTCGATCAGCGCGGCGTGACATAACGGGGGGGCGGGGTCGGTTGACGGAGTCGGGCGGAATACACGTGATTTGCGCGATGACGTCACTCGCCAGCGGGTAAGATGGCGTCCTGCAATGAAGCAGGAAATAATGTCAAATTTGTCTAGTTTCAATACCAAAAAGTTATTATTTTTCGGAATATCGAATCAAACGTGCCAGAAGATAGAAAACTCGTGGGTGAGTGTTGGGTCTGCTGGCAGTAGGCGTTGATTGTTTGGTTGTGAGGAAGTGCAGCCTTTACCCTGTCGGTTAAAGGTACAGAGTCACTAGTCAACGGGTAGAAGTAAACTTAAACCCGCAGACCGTAAATACTGCGATCTAGTCTTGAAACCGCCCTGCAGTTCATTTCTTCAGCGTCAAACACCCCTCTTAGCACGGTAGTGTCCCAACACTGGAGCTTCTGTTATTGATTGGGATACGAGGCCCTTCGAAACGCCCGTTGACACTTCGCAGATCGTTTCATCAGCCAACATTAGAAAAGGGATTAACAACCGATCACTTTGGGTAATCTATAATTATGTCCTAAATATTACGTTTTTATTTAACACTCTGTCTGGATTGCCTGAAATACGTAAGTTTTCTATTTTTCTCCTTTCGTCTGGTTCTTAAATATATTATGGAAGTGAAGCAAGTGATAAATCATAATTGAAGGAACGTTTCCAACAAAATAACATTTTTAATTGCTAGAAAAGTTATCTCGATTATGTTTTGATGATGATCTTTTCAAAGTTTCATTTTGTAGATTGCTGCAGTGCGAAAAGTTTTTTACGTTGATGTTCCTTCTTTTTTCCCCGGTATCTCCCTATATAGGTGACAGAATTTTGAATTTTCCTTTAACAAGTCTCGCAGTTTCTTTGTAAATGTTCTTTGAGAGGGATTTAAATTGCTTTCTCACAAGTTCATAAACCTTTATTAGGTCGCTGCCAGGAAATACAATATTGGATTTCTAATAGCTTGACTTCTCTTTTTCCCTGGATTTAAATCTCACATTTGGTTAGGGTGTTGGGAGCCACAGGATCCTTTGCAGTGGGATTTCACCATTAGTTAGTATCTTCAGAAGAGGGATAATTACATTCTTTTTTCCTTTCTATCTGCATTTGATTTTTTTTCTTTCTTTTTTTTGCTTTTTACTTATTTTAACCACATTTTATCTTTGTCTCCTTGTGATTATTTATTTTACCTGGGATTTTATTTATTCTTTATCTTTCTGTTTTTCCTTGGTTATCTGATACTAGCATAATGCATTTTTTTTTGCATTTTCATGGTTCAGTTCCCATAGTGATAGATTAAGAATAATACGTTTATACTTGATTTCTGTATTGCTTTGTTTCTTATTTTCAAAATTTTGGCAATCCATTATACGGAATTTATATATAGGAAAACCATTACATGATTTATTGGAAAGGCACACAACGGGTGATGAAATCATTGGTTTTGGGAATTGGATGAGCTTTGATATTTTCAACACACTGTACTCATGCTGTTAGTCTATTGTGATCTGTATACTGTAATGGGAAAAATAATTGTGGTGTAACATCGTCAATGAAACAGTTGTAAGCATAGACTAGACTGAGCTTACAGCTAGGTTGACATTGCCCATTATTGAAGTTATCACCCCAGTAGGAAATTTAAGAGTTGAGGCAATTCACAGTGTTAATTAATATTAATTCCACTGTCAAGAGTGCGACCTACCGACTGCCTATTTACGCTGCTGGCATTTAGATCCTCCTCTCCAGTGGTGTTCGGGGCTTCCTTCATCATGTCAGTAGCTCGGTTTTTGCTGCTGTCAGTCATGCAAGGCCTGCATGGAGGCCTAGGAGTACTGTCACACGCAGATGTAGAGGATTCTTTATTGCTGTTTCCATAACAGGTTTTTTCACCAGTCAGGGTTGTAAACTGTGAGCTGAACTCCACAAACTTGGTGGACCACTCTTCGCCTGGCCTCTACCCTTTCACCTGTTTGACATGGGTGACCCTACCAAGAACCAAAGCATAACACCCTGACTCCAACCACCATAGCTGTCTGGGTCATTGAAGCACGCAAGCCTCCAAATCCTACGGCAAAGTTGTAGTCCTCTTGGAGTTCGAGACTGTGAAGTAAAGAAATGAAGTTATGATAGTGTATTGTGTCTAGGAACTCTGCAAAAAAAAAGATAATGTATGCATTGAATATCTGTGATTTACAGTAAAGCAATGATTGAAGTGAAAAGGGTAAAGTGCCACAGAATATACAAGCTAATATTTCCATTAAGAAGTCAGATGCATCTTATTAATGAAAATCTTTTTCTTCCAGATAACTCATCACTTGTTTGTCCAGCACCATACCACAAATGGAGCAAATGCTGATGTAAAATGCAAATTGTATAGTTTGTGAGTTAATGGAGCATTTTAGTCCAATTGATTGAAGACAGAGCGGGTACACAATTCACACTGAATAATCAAAAGTGTAAGATAATTCACCTCTACTAATTGTGGATATTTGCATTTTTATATATGTGCAGTTTTTCAAATAAGAAAATTGCATTAATCCAGATTCTCAGTAACTCAATGGCTCAATTTAATTCCTGAGAATGTATAATATACAATCTGAAATCCTCACTGTTCACAGTCATTCATGAAACAGAAAAAAAACAAAGAATAAATGACAGAAGATGTTAGAACCCCGAAGTCCCCCTGTGCTGTCCTATGCATTAGATACAGCAAGGCATCAACCCTCCCCCGACCACTTGCTCCAACAAAAAGCATCAGCCCGCCCCAACCAACCATGCGAGCAATAGCACACCCCCAGAGACCATGATCTAGAGTCCATCAAAAACTACGGACCATCCCAACACTTCGACTTCTTAACAGGCTCTCTCTCTCTCTCAAATGAGGGGGAGAGAGAGAGAGATCACTCCAGCCACAGCAAGAGGGGAGGGAAACAGCTCTCTGTTTCGATGCTACAATCTTTATTCAAGTTCCCTTGACTTGAGACTCACCATGGAGACAGTGATCACTCGAGTACAGAGGCCTCTGACTGCTGTATCAATCTTTAACAGTGCTTGCCAGAGCAAAGGGCACACATCAAAAGCATTAGCTGTAAAGCATTTGAGGATGGAAATGGGTTTATTATTGCCACATGTACTATTGTACAATGAAAAACGTTGTTTTGCATGCCATCCATACAGTTGATTTCATTATGTCAATATATTGAGGTAGTGCAAGAGAAAAGCAGTAACAGCATGTAATAGTTACAAGAGAAGTGCAGTGCAGGCAGACAATAAAGAGCAAGGTCATGACAAGATCGATTATGAGGTCAAGAATCCATCTTGCTGTACAAGGAGACCATTCGATCATCTTATAACAGAGGGATAGAAGCTGTCCTTGAGCCTGGTGGAAAGTGCCTTCAGGCTTTTGTATCATCTACCCCGGGAGAGTGTGAAGAGATAATGTCTAGGGTAGGTGGGGTCTTTGATTATGTTGGCTACTTTACCAAGGCAGTGAAAAATGTAGAAAGAAATGCAAGCTATGAAGAAGAGGCTAAACTGTGTTTGAATAGTTTTTATTTTTTTAATTTTATTTAGCGATACAGCACTGAGATTTAGAGATTCAGGAACAGCTTCTTTCCCTCTGCCATCCGATTTCTGAATGCTCATTGAACCCATGAACACTACCTCACTGCTTTTTTATTTCTGTTATTTTCACACTACTTATTTAACTTAACTATTTAATAGATATTTATATACTTAATGTAACTCAGTTTTTTTCTATATTTATCATGTATTGCATTATACTGTTGCCACAAAGTTAACATATTTTGCGACACATGCCAGTGATACTAAACCTGATTCTAATTCTGAATAATACGCATAAAATGCTGGATGAACTCAGCAGGCCAGGCAGCATCTATGTGCTTTTTTTCCATAAATGCAGCCTGACCTGCTGAATTCCTCCAGCATTTTATGTGTGTTGCTTGGATCTCCAGCATTTGCAGGTTTTCTCTTGTTTGTGATCTGTTTCTGAATAGGCCATTCCAGCTGCACTGCCCAGCAACCCGCAATTTAACCCTAGCCTAATCGTGGAACAGTTTAAAATAACCAACTAACCTACTAACTGGTATGACTTTGGACTGTGGGAGGAAATTAGAGGTCCCAGACGAAACCCATTCCTTCCAGAGGAAGGACATATAGACTCCTTACAGATGATGTCGGAATTGAACTCCAAACTCCGATGCCCAAAGCTGTAATGTCATCGTGCTAACTGCCACACTACCATGATCAGAACTTTTCTTGGCATCATATTTTGCTTTGAAAGGGTTGAGAGAACCTAGTTGTTTCTAAACTTACTTGTCTGGTTTTCTCGGAATGCACTAAACTTAGTTTGGCAGCTTCAGAATAGTTTCTGGGGGGATAAAAATGCTAATTGCTTTAGTTGAGAATCGAAAAGGGCCAAAATATGTCCATCTTGAAAAGTTGCCAGCTGAGTTGATGACTTGCGTTTCACCCTTTGGCTGTTGGAGCCTTGTATAGGCAACATATGTTGGACCTTTCAGTATTTTAAGTCATTGTTTTCATGTAAGCAGAGTTTAAAATAATTTATTCATTTAGTGATGTAGCATGGAGTAGGCCCTTCTAACCCTTTGAGCCATGCCACCCAGCATCCCCCAACAACTCCGATTAACCCTAACCTAATCATGGGACAATTTCCTATGATCAGTTAACCTATACGGTACGTCTTTGGACTGCAGGAGGAAACTGGAGCACGTGGGGAAAGCCCACACATTCCATGCAGAGGACATACAGAGACTGCTTTCTGGAATTGAACTCTGAACTCCAGAATGCCCCAAACTGTAAGAGAGCCGCACTAACTGCTATGCTAAAGGCACCAAATAACTCAAATTTAAGATGAATAGTTTTCACCTGAGGGAAACTACCGATCAGAATCTCATTTAAGTGTTTTGTATTTAACAAAAACAATCTAATGACTTGCAAATGTGTGGCAAGACAATGATGATATTTGTACTCTACTTCAGGGTATATAGGTAAGACGAGTGAAGGGGCAAAAGGCAAATGGAGTTTCATGTAGCAAAGTGTGAGGTCGTGCACCAGTAGAATTCAAAAGGTAGACCGTTACCTAAATAGATGCTGCAAATGATTGGGCGCAGAGGAATCTATGTATTCTTGAGGAAACTGACTATGCAGGTGCAAACACGAGAAGGTCTGAAGATGCTGAAAATCCAAATGGAGGTGTATTATTTCAAATTTACAGAATGCAGCCTCATCTGAAGTACTATGTAAAGTTTTGGTCAACTTATTAGAATCTGAATACAGTACAGTTATATTGTCGACAGGTATGGATAATTTTAGTTATAGGATTGCATTCTAGATAATTCTGAAAAATGTGATGGGCTTTGTGTGATCACTCTTATTCTACTAAGCATAACAAAATAGGGCTGTTGTATGGAAAATGAAAAATAATTTCAAATATATAAACTTGGCTACAGTTGCCTTACTCCTGTGGTTTTAAAGAAAGGCTGTCAACAAAGGTTTAATGTTTCATTACTTTTTATTGCTACTAAAATTCTTTTGAAAAATGTATTTTTGAAGTAATATTAAAACGTGTTGAAGGTATTCTTCTCTTCAAATTTTTTGACACTTTGAAGCCTCTTCTTTTAAAAAAAAGTAATTGGTACAGGAACATTCCTTTCAGCCAATGATGTGTGTGATGACTAGGATGCCAAGTTAAATTAACCCCACCTGCCTGTTTATGTGACTGTCTAATTTCCAATTGTTTGCTATTATACTCCTTGTAGTACTTCCCCTTGTAGCATATTCCAGAGACAGTCTTTGTGTAAAAGAAACTTGTCTTAAATCTGCTTTAATCTTGCCCCAGCCCCTCTCTCCAGCTTTAATGCTGTGCCCTCTAGTATTTTCACTCATGCCATTCTAGGAAAAAAAATTACTTATCTATCCAATTTTTGCTTCTCAATTATTTTGTTTTGTTCTCAGTCATCTCTCAGATGTCATGTTTGCCTGGTCCTTTGATTTTCCTCCTTTTGAAGTGACCATTCCTGAAAGTGAAGCAATATGCCTGAAATGTTCCCTTTTTTTTCCAGAGAAAGAGAAATTGCAGTTTCATAAAGCTATTCAAAGTTCAAAGTGAACTTGAACCGTAGTGTAGTGGTTAACACAACGTTTTACAGTACCAGCAATCTGTGTTCAATTCCCGCTGCTGTCTGTCTGTTCTTCCTGTGGCCACATGCATTTCCTCTCACAGTAGGGTAATTGGTCATTGTAAATTCTCCCATGATTAGACTGATCAAACTGGGGGATTGCTGGGCAGTGTGGCTCAATTTTTTAAAAAAATAACTAAGTTTGTACAATATGTCACCATACACTACCGAACAAAGAAATACATTAGAATCAATGAAAAACTCAATTAGTTTAATATGAGAGTCATATGTTGTGAAATAGATTTTAAAAAAACATAGTGTGGTGGCGTACAGAGGTTCATTGTCCATTCAGAAATCTGATTGTGAAGGGGAAGAGGCTGTCATAAAATGTTGAGTGTATCTTCATGCAGTTGTACTTTCCTCCCTGATGGTAGCAATGAGAAATGAGCATGTCCTGGGTGATGGAGTCCTTAATGATGGATGCTGTCTTTTTGAGACATCGCCTTTTGAAGGTGTCCCGGATGCTGGGGACACTAGTGCCTATGATCAGGCTGGCTGAGTTGACAACTTTCTACAGCTTTTTCCAATCCTGTGCAGTAGCCATTCCATACCAGACAATGATGCAACCAGTTAGAATGCTCACCATGGTACCTGTAGAAATTTGCGAGTGTCTTTGGTGACATACCAATTCTCCTCAACCTTCTAATGAAATATGGCTGCTGTACAGGATAGATTCGAGTACAGGAGCAGGGAGGTACTACTGCAGTTGTACAAGGCCTTGGTGAGACCACACCTGGAGTATTGTGTGCAGTTTTGATCCCCTAATCTGAGGAAAGACATCCTTGCCATAGAGGGAGTACAAAGAAGGTTCACCAGATTGATTCCTGGGATGGCAGGACTTTCATATGAAGAAAGACTGGATGAACTAGGCTTGTACTCGTTGGAATTTAGAAGATTGAGGGGGGATCTGATTGAAACGTATAAGATCCTAAAGGGATTGGACAGGCTAGATGCAGGAAGATTGTTCCCGATGTTGGGGAAGTCCAGAACGAGGGGTCACAGTTTGAGGATAAAGGGGAAGCCTTTTAGGACTGAGATTAGGAAAAACTTCTTCACACAGAGAGTGGTGAATCTGTGGAATTCTCTGCCACGGGAAACAGTTGAGGCCAGTTCATTGGCTATATTTAAGAGGGAGTTAGATATGGCCCTTGTGGCTACGGGGGTCAGGGGTTATGGAGGGAAGGCTGGTGCAGAGTTCTTTGTTGGATGATCAGCCATGATCATAATAAATGGCGGTGCAGGCTCGAAGGGCCGAATGGCCTACAACTGCACCTATTTTCTATGTTTCTATGTCATGCCTTCCTTATAATTGCATCAATATGTTGGGCCCAGGATGATCTTCAGAGATGTTAACACCCAGAAGCTTGAAACTGCTTGCCCTTTCCATTTTTGATCCCTTGATGAGGACTTGTGTGTGTTCCCTTGACTTACCCTTCCTGAAGTACGCAATCAATTCCTTGGTCTTGTACTACACAAAGACTGACAAACAGCCAATGAGCAAATTAAATAAATAATAATGAGGACAGCACTTGAAAGTCCTTGAAAGTGTATCTGTAGGTTGTGGAATCAGTTCAAATTTGAGGTGAGTGTGGTTATCTGCTCTGGTTCAGGAGCCGGATGGATTAAATATAATAACTGTTCATAAACTTGGTGGTGTGGGACATAAGGCTGTTGTACCTCCTTCCCGATGGCAGTAGCGAGAAGAAAGCATGATCAGGGAGGTGGGGGTCCTTGTGCTGTTTTCTTGTGGAAGCACTCCTTGTAGATGTGCTCAGTAGGCAGAGGAGAGCTTTACCTGTGATGGACGGGGCTGTATTCACTACTTTTTGTAGGTTTTTCCATCTCAGGCATTGGTGTTGCCATACCAGACTGTGATACAAGCAGTCAGGATACTTTCCACTGTGCATCTATAGAAAGTTGTCAGTTCAGTTTGCCATTCCGCTGCATATTGCTGCTATAGTATACAAAACATGGATACCCTCTTGCTTGCTGTCTGTTTCCAGCTTTTTGTTTTGAACTTAAGCTGTAATTTGACTTTTATTTCACTTCCTTTAACAAATCTAGAAACTCTTGTACGATATCTAGACTAAAAAGTTTGTTTCGGTTGATTTGTTTATCTGCAATTTCTATCTAAAATTTTAAGGGGAATATGAATGAAATGCTTCACTTTCTGTTTCACTTTTTGTTTCACTTTGTGTTCGTGCATTATTAAGATTAAGTTTTCATATGTTGGGTATAATACTAGAAAGAACATCAATATTTACTTAACTCGTAAACTTTTCAGAACCATTTTGTGTGATAACGAAAGTTCAGGAGAAGTTTTAATCCTGCCATTTCAGCTTCATTTCAAAACATGGCCTGCAGCAAAAATAAACTGCATCACTGATTTCTTTTTTTTTAAAAAAATATACATCATATTAAGGATAATTGGTTTAAAATACTTTCAATATGCAATTACGTTGAATGTTGATCTCTGGTAGAAATGTGCAAGTAGACAGTGTATTTTTCCTCTTTTACACGCTGAATTTGTAAACGTATTTTTTACTTGGGTACAATGTGGAACAAGTGTTTCCAGCTTGGCAAGCTGCACCACTCAGCAACCACCTATTTCCACTAGCCTGATCACAAGACAATTTACAAAGACCAATTAATCTACAAGCTGGTACCTCTTTGGATTGGGCGAGGAAACTGGAGCATCCAGAGCAAACGCACGGTCACAGGGAGAACGTACAAGCGCCTTACCGATGGTGTTGGTATACTAGTTAATTGAGTGAAATTTGTAAGATTTTGTGGAGACAGCAGTAGTGATATCTTTCAGTGCCTTGAGATGGTCCAGGTCTTAGAAATATATTGGAGAACACCAACAATGCCTGTTAAACTATGAGTTTTGTGCCAGCTCTGAATTCATTTTCAAATTCCCTTATCCTTCTCAATCAAAGACTGGCATGCTGAAGTTGGTGGACAACACTGATGCCCACCTTTACCAAGAGATATTTCCTGAGCTGTGAAAAATGGTCTATGTTTTCCAAGGTGTTGCCTGAGCCTTAATTTTTGCAAGACGTTGTGGTGTAGCAGAGCAGATTAGCAGAACATCTTAGTCTTGCAGACGTTGATTGTAAGTCTCAGCCTCCCGTATATATGCTTCAGTAAAAGCATCAGTGATGGCCTGGAGTTCACCTCCTAGCATGTGCAAACAAGGGTCATCTGCATTTTGCAGTGCGGGGATGCTGTGGAGGAGAGGCAGAGGGTGCTCAGTGTTTGGCTCTATGCTAATTGCCTGAGTCAATCAGCAATGTGGGCAACATGGCAGCTGTGACTATAGGAAGGATAGTGTGTGTTCATCGTATCTTTTTGGCAAGATGGCTGGATTGCGGCTTTAGAACAGGCATAATGTATTTCGGTATCAAACTGGCTACTTGGATCTGTCGAGGATGAAAAGTCATGACAAATCCAGTACAATTCAGGTTGGAATCGTACCTGACACAAAGGAAGATGGTTGGAGGCCAATCATCTCATCCTCAGGTGTTCCTCAGGGAAGTGTCTCAGGCCCAACCATCTTCGGCTGCTTCCTCAGTGACCTTCCTTCCATCATACGGTCAGAAGCGGGGATATTCACAGATGACTGCACTATGTTCTGCACCATCCTCAGATAGTGAAGCAGTACATACCCAAATGCAGCAGGACCTGGACAGCAATTAGGCTTGGGCTGACAAGTGGCAAGTAACATTTCAGCCACACAAGTGCCAGGCAATGACCGTCTCCAACAAGAGAGCCTCTAACCATCGTCCCTTTACATTCAGTGGCATCTCATCACTAAATCCCCCTACCGTTAACATCCTGAGGGTTACCATTGACGGGAAACTGAACTGGTCCAGCCATATAAACACCGTGGCGACCAGAGCAGGTCAAAGACTAGGAATCCTGTGGTGTGTAACTCACCTCCTGACTCCCCAAAGCCTGTCCACCATACAAAGCTCAAGTCAGGAGTGTAATGGAATACTTGCCACTCGCCTGGATGAGTTCAGCTCCATCAACACTCAAGAAGCTTGACGCCATCCAGTACAAGGCAGTCCACTTGATTGATACCCCTTCCGCAAGCATCCAGTCCCTCCACCATCGACGAGCAGTTGCAGCAGTGTGTACTATCTACAAGATGCACTGCAACAACACAAAGTTCCTAAGGCAGCACCTTACTGACCCACAACCACTACCATCTAGGACAAGAACAGCAGATACCTGGGAACACCAGCACCTTGAAATCCCCCTCCAAGTCACTCACCATCCTCACCTTCTTTGATTGGGTTTCTTTGATCATCGTTCCTTCATTGTCACTGGATCAAAATCATGGAATTCCCTCCCTAACAGCACTGTGGGTGTACCTACACCTCAGGGACTCAGCGGTTCAAGGAGGCAGCTCATCACCACCTTCTCAAGGGCAACTAGGGATGGGCAATAAATGCTGGCTTAGTTGGTGACGCTCACATCCTGTAAGTTAATATATTTTTTTAAAAATATGCTTTGACTGTCTTCACACAACCACGAAAACCATGGAACCCGATCAAAGAAAAACATCAAACCCCCTAACACTCAAAAAGGGAAAAAATTGGCAAACAGCAAAAAAAACAAGCAAAAAGTACAGAATATAAAACACTGAACCACAAAGTCACCGAAAGAGCCCAGTGTATTCAGTTTAGTTCAATCTAACACTGTGTTGTTCATTATCTGCAGACCGCAGAGTCAGTCTGACCCGATCAAAATCGCACAATTACGTGTTATTGGCAATAAATTTTTAACTTTATCATAACAAACCCATTATAGTACAAACATAAGCACTAAATCTTGCATTTGACACAGTATATAGCATAGTGTGTTTGCTTTGCCACACTATCGTTTCTAATGAGCATTACTTTTTTTCCCAGATTCTAAATGGCCTCTAGGAAATCAGGATCAGATTTTCAGAACTCTGGTAAGTTTTTAATTGCATTGCCTTTAACAGGGCCTAGTTTTTTCTCTCCCCCCCCCCCCCCCCAGCATTTAAGTAAACTATTGCTAACTGAATAAATGTTAATAATTTCTTCAGCAATATACTTTGATAAATAGTTCCACAATTTAATGATTCCTCTCTCTATTTTTAAATTTTTTTCTTGAGTTCCTCTTTTTTTTCAGTGCAACTTTTGTTTCCATTTGGTCATAGGGTCATAGAAAAGTACAGCACAGAAACAGGCCTTTTGGCCCATCTAGTCCTTGCTGAACCATTTAAACTGCCTAGTCCCTTTGACCTGGACTATAGCCCCTACCCAAATTTCTCTTAAATGTTGAAGTTGAGCTCACATGCACCACTTGTGCTGGCAGCTCGTTCCACACTCTCCTGACCCGCTGAGTGAGGAAGTTTCCCCTCATGTTCCCTTTAAATTTTTCACCTTTCACCCTTAACCCATGATCTCTCGTGGTAGTTCCATCCAACCTGAGTGAAAAAAGTCTGCTTCCATTTACCTTATTAATACTCCTCAAAACTTTGTATGTCTCTATCAAATCTCCCCTCAATCTTCCACATTCCAAGGAATAAAGTCCTAACCTTTTCAATTTTTGCATATAACTCTGGTCCTCAAGTCCCAGTAACAACCTTGTACATTTCCTCTGTACTCTTTTCAACCTTGTTTCCACCTTTCCTGTAGGGAAATAATGTGATTCTATGTCATTTACGGCATTGGAATAATCAAATTTGAAAAGGATAAGCAAATGTATGTAGTCACATATCAACCACTTTGTAGGAGAAGAGAAATCTACTCTTCTTATCCCTGAAATATTTCCTCTTTTAAATATTGATTCAGCTCTCTTTAAGAGGCTACATTTCAATTAGCATCTACCATCTTATTTTGCTGAGCACTCTAAACCATAACCACATATTGTTTGAAGGTTTTTTTATCTTTGTGTTTTCTCTGGTTCTTTTGTGAATCTCATCCTAAAGCTCCAGCCTTTGGTTATGGGCCCTTGAGCCAATGATTACATGTTGATTTCTAACTGCTTTTGTTAACATGGCCTGAGACTTTGAAGATTTGTGCACAACCAACCCACATCTCTGCACTTACTTTTGAAACTGGGCAAGTTTTATTGAAAAAAGTTTTGCTGTGGTAACTTTTGCCCCACTGGCTTTAATTTTCCTGACATGTGGTACTTCGCAAAATGCCTTGTGAAAATTCAACTCTACATTTTGTGTACCTGTTACCTCATTTAAAAACACTTATTCCTTAACAATATATGCTGGCTCTTCTGAATTAGTCGAAACTTGAGCAAATGGCTACAAATTTTCTCCCTAATTGTTGCCTGATCTTTGCTCTTTACCTGATGTTCTGCTGTCTATCAATTTTGATGACCGGCTTAGGGAAATACTTCAATTGGAGAGTTTCTATTTGAATTAAGGAACCCTTGAAAGTGATCCGCAGCACCCAAAACATTCTCAATCAATCGTCTTGAAGAACCCCCACAGAAATGCAGAATACAAAGCAGAAAGATTTTTGACTAGCTGATATTAGCTTTATTTCTTCAAGCGTTTTAGTTGAATTTAAAGACTAAGAGTACATTTATTATCAAATGTGTTTTTAATGTACATCCCTGTGATCAGAATTAGCTTTGAGAGCCAAGATGTACAAACTACTGATGCATACACTTTGCTGCTTTTACTTACGAATTGTCTTTAATGTGCTGGTGAAAATTATTTTGCTTACATTACATGAGCGGTACATTACTGTACAGCAGTCTTTGGCACATATACAGTATATAGCTAGAGAGCCTAAGACTTTTACAAATACTGTGGTAATGTTATGTATTTCACTGTGCTGCTGCAGAAAAATAGAAATTTCATCACGTAGGTGAGTGATAAATCTGTTTCTGATATCGGTCTGTATGGTGGACTGAAAGTTGGAAGGGGGCAGACAGAGAGGAATCATGGTTGGGAAAAGGGGAAGGGAGAAGGAAGGGAGCAGGAAGCACCAGAGAGATTCTGTAATGATCAATAAACCAATTGTTTGGAATCAAATGACCTTGCCTGGTGTCTCAGAGCTGAGTGGGTTTGAACCCTCGCCACCCTCTGCTCTTGGCACTCCTTCTCTGTATCTCTTGTTGCACTCCATCCTCACCATTCCCAGCATCCTTTTTTTCTCGTCAGATTTACAAACTATATATACCTAAGACTTTTGCACAGTACTGTATGTTTCAAAGTTACTTCATTAAATATACTATGATAAACTTTGGTTCTTTGCTGGTTTTAATCCATCAGAGTGAAGGAGAGTAAAGATCGTGGCCATTTTTGTAATCATCTTTTTAAAACAAAGGAAGATATTTTCTTAAGTAACTTTACTGGTTAAAGTTAGCTTTGTTCCTGAAGTGCAGTTTTACAATGGCAGTCTAAATTTAGCATTTTCAATGATTGCAGATGTCCTTCTGTCAAAACTCCAGACTCCTCCTATATCCTGCTAAATGAATAGAACTGTCTGTGTCTTCATTATACTTGTATTATGAAATAAAATAGCTTCTGATAGCAGCATGGTGACATGGGACATGTTTATTTATAAATAAAATTAAATTCCTTAAGGCAATTCAGCAAATTAGAGCAAAGGCCCAGATTGTGTAATAACTAGCTAGCAAGTAAATAGAAAACTGATGGCTAACTACTTGGGTAGATTTCTGCTCCTCACTGTGCTGTGTGGAACTATGAAGTATGCTGGAAGTCAGCAGATCCAGTTTCTCCCTCTGAACCAAGGAGCACTGTAATGGTCTGAGCTGAAAGATTACATACACTCCAAATCTGAAAGCAAATTTAAAAGAAAACTGCAGATGAGATATAAACAGGAAACAACTTTGTTGGAGAGAGAAAAACAGGAGTACTGCTTCAGGTCCTTTCAGCAAAATAGTCATTTCATATCTGGTGCATGTAGCATTCCTCCATTCACTGCCGTTCATTTAAAAAGCAAGTAGTTTGACGTTCTACTTGAATAATTTACCTCAGTTAATTAGTCGGCCAGTGGTGAAGTGACATCAGCACCAGACTTCGAGGCAAGTGATCCCGGGTTCAAGTCCAGCCAGCTCCTTGCATACTTTCCATCCGTACTGGATTAAACATCGAGCTAAAAACTGTGCCTCAAAACAAAACAGACAAAATGCTAAAGAAACGGCAAGGTTGCCACCCGATACACCTCAAGGTGCAGCAAGGAAAAATAATAAATTATATTTTTAATTATTTTTCAACTGTTTCTGAATGCCTTTGATCTTCATAAACGTTTAGATTAGTTTATTGTCATATACACCAGGGTGCAGTGAAATTCTGCATTCCTGTGAAGCTCAGAAACACTATGTGACAAATGGAAAAATGGCAGAATGATGGAAAGATTGCAGTTCAATCAAAAGTGGTGCAACAAAAAAATACCAGATAGCCCACCTCTCCCAGAAGTTCTGGGAGTCTCCCGCATATTGATAGCGGCTCCCTGATGCCCGCAAATTATATACACTATCCCGGAAATCGTTTTTTTTTATTTGAGCGAGAGAGTGAGCACGAGATAGAGAGAGAGTGCACGCACGCCATGGCAGAGTGTTCCAAAAAAAAAGACAATATAAAACATACGTCATCCCAGACTACACTAAAGTGTACCCCTGCCTAATAGGGGTCAAAAATAATGACAGTGTTGCTCGCTGCACTGTTTGCAACAGTGACTTTTCTATTGCCCATGGTGGGTTAAGACTGTAAAAGACATGTTGAAGTGAGTTTAACAGGTGTCATTTGTTCATTAGCATAGCTAACATTATTTAAACTAGCTGTCTAGCTGCTAAGGAGCTACTCTTATTGCAGACATCTCACTTCTCCCGGAAGTTCCAGGAGTCTCCCACAAATTGATTGTGCTACCTCCCTGAAATGAGTTTTTGCAGGGTGGGATGTCTGAAATACTACAGTAACATGTACAGTATAACTTAAAACTAAGAGTACAAGAATGTATAGCCACCACTTGGGAGGGGTTGGTGAGGGTGAAACTGATGATTGGTTCAGAGAATCTCAATGAAGTGACTTGGAAGCAATAAATGAACCTTGTCAAAACACCATCAGAGCTGTACGCACAAAATGATTGAGAAACTCGGCCGGTCAGGCAGCATCTGGATCAGGACCGATGAAGGGTCCCGGCCCGAAACATAGCCTGTTTATTCCTTAACGTAAATGCTGCCTGACCTGAGTTTCTCCAGCATTTTATGTGTGTTGCCCTGGATTTCCAGCATCTGCAGAAACTCTTAATTTACCAAGGCGGTGATGTGTTTTTACAGACCAACACCAGTATTGCTTATGGCCCACTCTGCCTCATGGACTGAGTGCAGCAGTGAGGCCTTGAGGACTTTGAGACTTGCTCACCTCCTGAAGCTTCTTTCAGCTGCGGGGCTAGAACACAGTAATTGCGAGGTGCATGCTAGGTACAGTGCAATCTGTGTTCCTGTTGAATATGAAGGAACCTGAGACAACTTCTCCTAAGTGCTATCCCAGATTACAGAAACAAATGGCGATACAGATGACCCCACTTTACAACTAAGTGTTATGAAAGTTTGCTCTTGAGAATCACTACCTAAAAGTTTGACGTGCAGAGTGAAATTCACTCTTGTGGATTTAGTGTGGAGGGGAGAGGGGAAGTAAATAGATGAACACCAGTATTGTTTTTCAGCTCTCCCTCTTGATGCATTACAGAAGCTGTAGCTTTATATTACAGAAAATCATGACATAGTCTGTTCTCTAAGAAAGCCTCCTCCATATTGTGGGAGTCTGCTGTACTATGTTGTGAATTGAAACTGTCATTTTAACTACTACCCACTACCCAATGTACAAGGTTAAAAGGATAAAAAGGAAACTAATTGAATTCTTAGGCATTTGGATAGATTAATACCAATGTATATGCTGGTGGGAATGGAATACAATTAAATTAGAGATGTGTAACAAAGTGTTTATGGAATTAAGGTGAATTTAAAGATGTTCTTCCATTTCAGAAACTTAAATTTATGAACTCACGTCAATGATAAGAAAAACAAATACAAGTACAAATACTCTGGTCAATTTTGAGGAAGAATAAATATCAGTTTGAATGCTTTATTAGCATATGATTTTTTTTTAAACAGGTGCAGGTGTTAGTTATTTGGATGATGTCACATTTAAGATTGGTGATAAATTCAAGATTCCAACCAAAGTGGGATTTCCTATTGGACTTTGTATACCAGACTACTCTACACGACTTGGAGAGTTCCATGTAAGTATAACAAATCTTAAGTTGTTTTATATATCTGATTTTCTGACCTGAATACAATACCAATATTTATATTGTAAAGAAGGCATTCTTTTTCAGACTAGTATTGATTTGATTGTTTTGTGCAGCTTTCTATTTTAAAAGATCCAGCACTAATATTGCTTATTAAGTGTAGAAATAGTAGATTTCTTTCATTGTCTATTTTTGTACAGTTGACTAAATGTCAACTTTCTCCTGTTCTCAAGTTGTAATGTCTTTGGTATAGTCATAGTCATACTTTATTAATCTCGGGGGTTTCACTGTAGCTAAACAAGACTTGCAGCATAGTTTAGCAGAGGAGCATAAAACTTGCATGTGTAAGTCTCTGTCTTAACTGGATCAGATTTCTGAATGGACAATGCACCCATGTACACTACCTCACTACTTTTTCTCCCCTTTCTGCACTACTTATCTAATTTAATATGTATTTTATTGTAATTTATAGTATTTTAATGTATTGCACTGTACTGCCACCACAAAACATTAAATTTCTCAACCTGTGCCAATGATATTAAACTTGATTCTGATTCTAACTGCACTGTTCAGCGGTTTATTTGTTCCTGTTGTCACAGTTTACCTTTAAAATCTATTATTCCTCATCATTAGCTATTTCAGTATATGTAGTATTTAGTATTTTAAAAATTAATCTATGAAGTCTGTCTTTTTACACAATCTGTTTAATATTTCTACTGTTCACAGCTACTACTGCAGATTTAATTCTTCCCTGTTTGACTCTATATTTGATAATTTGCATCAAACGAAACTATTTAAATCAGAAAACTTAGGGTATCTGGGACAACTTACTAAACAGTTATCTCAGCATAATTTCTTATTTGTTGTGATGTTTATTCAGTGATCATTTTCTGATCCATTCACGTGGCCTTGAATGCCTCCCATGTAAAGTGAGATTAAATACAAGAAGTACAATTCTTCAATGTTTTTGACAGATTAGATAATAATTTGCATGTGGGAGCTAGATATCTATTTGAAAATTTTTAATTTGCAGGGCACTTGGCAAGCAGCAAGGTGACAGGATTAACCAGTCACGGCTCTAATGGTCAATATTTTACTTACTGTGCTTCCTGTAATTTTAATTCCAGTTTGTAATGTAAGCTTTGTTTGTCTGAAGAAAATTGTTCTGATTTTTGTTTTGTTTTAAAGACACTCGAAACAAAGTGATCCAATAGAGGTGTTTTTTTTTTTGTCCTATGAAGCTTTGCTACACCAGAGTAAGGTGATGAAGTCTATTGTCTAAATGGAATAACTTAAAGTAATACCAAATATCAAAAGAAATACAAGAAATCTGTCATTAATGTGCATTTTCAAAAGCAGTGAGGAAAAATCTAAAGATCAGACAGCATCTGCAGAAGGAAAACCTGAGTTGATGTTTGGTGGATGGAGCAGAGGTCAAGCCAAACATTTTAATTCTTGATTCCTATTCCCATTCTGACATGTCAGTCCATGGCAGCCTTTTGTGCCAAGATGAGGAAACTCTCAGAGTGGAGGGGCTGCAACTTGCATTCCAATCTCCTGTCATGAATGTCGATTTCTCCTTCTGGTTTAAAAAAATTCCCTCCTCCTCCCCTCTTCTTCTATTTCCTATTCTGGCCCTTTACCTCTTCTCACCAGCCTATCACCTCCCCCTAGCTTCCCTTCTCCTTCCCTTTCCCCTATGGTCCTCTCCAGCCCTTTTACCTTTCCTATCCACCTGGCTTCACCTATCACCTAGCTATCTCACTTCTCTCCCCCACCCCCCAACCATTTTATTTTGGTGTCTTCTCACTTCCTTTCCAATCCTGAACAAGGGTCTTCCGATCCCAGAGGTTGGCTCAGCTGGCATAGAGGAGATCAGTGAGCCCTGATTCGAAGGTCTGTATGGGTGGTAGGCATGAGGATTGGGACCTCCTAGAGGTCTGTGCAAGTCCAGAAGTCAAGGCCCGAAAGTCAAACCCATGATCAGCAACTCCTGAGGTCAAAGACCAAAGGTCAAACCTGTGATTAGCGAGTCGATACCCAGAGATCAGTGAAGTCGAGAGGGTAAAGCTGAAGGTTGAAGTCCAGAACGTGGTGAGTCCAGAGGAAGGAGCCTGACTGTCAAGTCTATCAGTCTGGTCCATGGACTGGCAGTTGGCAGCCTAACATCTGAGAGTCTGGTACCAAGGACTGGAGATCCAGAGGTGGCCTGTTTGTGTGGAAGGGTGGGAAAGAAGCTTCTTTTGCCTCTGTTGTCTTTTTTTTTTGTTGTTGTTGTTGTTGTTGCTGCAGCTTGTATGTTACTATTGAACATTCTGATCATGCTCTGTTGGTGCCAGAATATGTAGCAACACTTGCAGGCTGCTCCCAGCATGTCCTTGAGTGTGTTGATTGTTAATACAAGTGGCACATTTCACTGATTGTTTCAATGTACATGTGATAAATAAATCTGAATCTGGTATACCGGAAAGATAAAATTGTTGAGATTCTTAGCAAAGAAGATACTATTTAACTTCATTTCTGTTTGCATGCTGCTAAGTATGGGCAAATTTGTTACCAGAACTGGAGGTTTGGAAGCTAGTTTTGAACCTATATGTATTGAGGAAGTGATTTTAGATAAATTCATCCTGAAAGTTGAAAATGTTTCATGACAGAAATCCCCAGAAGTATTTATTTTCTGACATAACGAATACAGGTCTGAATGTGTTATTTTTGAATGCTCACAATATACGGAATGCAGTAGATGATCTTGTATTGCAGTTAGAGATTGGCAGGTATGACATTATGGACATCACTGAGAAGTGACAGAAAGAGGATCATAGTTGGGAGCTTGTATTGAAAGGACAGGAAGGTAGGCAGAGGGTTGAGGTGGTTCTTTTGGTAAAATTAAATCATACCCTTTGAAAGAGGTGGCTTAGGACTGTAAGATATAGAATCCTTGTGGGTAGAATTAAGAAACTGCTGGGGTAAAAAGATATTGAGGGGAGTTATGCATGAGACCCAAACAATAGCCAGGATGTGAGATATAAATTTCAACAGGAAATAGAAAAGGCATGTAATGAGAGCAATAGTCATGGGGGATTTAAATATGCATGTGGATTGGGAAAATCAGCCTTTTTTAGAGCAGCTTGTGGATGAGCCCACTCAGGGAGAGGCAATTCTGGACTTGGTGTTGTGTTATGAACTGAATTTGATTTAGGAGCTTTAAGGTAAAGGAACCCTTGGGAGGCGGTGATCATAATATGATAGAATTCACCCTGCACTTTGAGAGGGAGAAGATAAAGTCAAATGTGTCAGTATTACATTGGAGTAAAGGGAATAACAGGCATGAGAGAGGAGCAAGTCAAAGTTGATTGGAAGGGAATATTAGCAGGCGTGATGGCAGACAGCAATGGGTGGAGTTTCTGGGAAAACTTCAGAAGGCATGAGACAGATGCATCCCAAAGCTGAAGTAGTACACTAAAGGCAGGGTGAGTCCATCGTGGGTGACAAGACAGCATAAAAGCAAAAGAGAGGTCTTATAGTATAGTAAAAATTAGTGGGAAATTAGAGGATTGGGAAGCTTTTTAAAGCAATAGATGCAACTTAAAAAACCCATCAGGAGAGAAAAGATGAAATATTAAGGTAAGCTAGCCAAAAATATCAGAGAATACCAGAATATTGGACCACTGGAAAATTCTGAGTTCCTCCAGTATTTTATGTGTGTTGCTCTGGATTTCCAGCACCTGCAGAATTTCTTGTTTATGTCATGAATTTGTTGTTTTGCAGCAGTGGTATGGTGCAAATTACACTATATATTACAAAATAAATGGTGCAAAGAATAATGAAGTAGTGTTCATGAGCTATTCAGAAACCTGCTGGCAGATAGGAAGAAGCTATTTCTGAATCAATGAGTGTGGGTCTTCAGCTTCCTGTACCACCTCCCTGATGGTGATAATGAGAAGAAGGCATATCCTGGGTGTGGAGGGTTCCAGGAGGTGGATGCCCTCTTCTTGAGGCATTGCCTGTTGAAGATGTCTGCAGTAACAGGGAGGGTTGTGTCTGTGATGGAACTACAACCCTTTGCAGCCTCTTGCAATCTCGTACAATGTCTGAACAATAAAGAATAAAGCATGAAACTAACAATTTTTGTTATAATTTTAAAAAACCATTTACACCACTAACTCTCCAACATATTCACGTCTACTTTGTAAAGCTTATACATTTATCCTGGTTAATATTCTGATTTGACTATAAATTGTAGGTCAAAAAAATTGCAAGTCTGGTTCCCTCAGTTTGGCCTGCCTCTCCCTTTAATTCTCTACCCCATTTCCACTTTCTTTTGTCCTATTCATCTCTCCTCTGTTCTGTGTCAGCTTTATTCTGACCTTACTTTGTCTCAGTTCCAGTTCTAATGGAGGGTCTTTACTAAAAATGATCACCTCCAACACCCTCCCGCCCCCGTTGCTGCTTGACCTGCTGAGTATTTCTGTCATATTTGTCCATGTTGGGTGTATAGGCCAGCTCAGTTAGACTGCTTTACAGTGAGTTTAAAGCTGGAAATTGAATGCAATTAAACCATAAACAGAGTGCCAGTCAATGAGGCTATCATAAGGGGAATTCCATGTCTTGGGGGAAAAAAAACTTTTCTAAAATTCACAGTGGTTGATTCACATTTCCTGTATAATTATTTTATTTTACCTGGGTAATTTTCTTGGCTGGTTTAGCAAAGGGATTGTCAGCTATGTTTTAAAGTTATTTACTGTTTTTAATCGTGCTGTTTTCTCTCTTATTTTTGTAGTACGATTTCTCTTTGGAGAAGCGAACAATAAAATGGGCTGAAGAGACAAAACGGATTAAAGCTGCACAAAAGGCAGCAAGTTTAAACAGGGAAGCTCCTTCCATGACACCTGAAAGTGAGGTATTCACGGGGAGAAAAGGTGAAATCCAATCCACTGATGGATCACACTCTTCAACGGTTCCACTGCCTTTTAATCCGTTATTTGCCGGCTTAAGGCACAGCAAAATTTTAACTCCATTGCCAGCTAACAGCAATATGGTGAAGCAAAAAGATCCAAGTCCCCCCTACACAAGTAAATTCAATATTGCAGACTTTGAAAGTGAAGAGGATCCTTTTGATAAACTGGAATTGAAAACACTCAATGATAAAGAAGAACTCAAAAATATTCTCGCTGTTCAAGCAAGTTCACGGCCAATGATCATTCCACAATTGAATAATGGCCTGGACGTGCAGATTGTGGGACACACAGATGCACTACCAAGCCCAGAAGGGCAGGCCTCGTCTGAGGAGGCTGTCTCAGATTTCAAATCTCTTCATAAGCCAAATGGCCTCATCAATTTGCCACAGTTGGAGAGCTGTGAAAAAGTGCCCTTTACTGCCAAAGTATCTCTCCCACATGCTTCATCTGTCAGCAATATCAAATCTTTGTCCTTTCCTAAATTGGATTCTGATGAAAGTGAGCAGAAGACTGCTAAGCTTGCTGGCACTTTCCACAGCACAAGCCTACCCAATGGCACTTTGTTTAGTTCAGTAAAGAACTGTGAACAGTACAAAGGTAGTGGTTTGAATGGACATGACCTCCCTGTTGTATCCACGCGTTCCTCGTCAAGTTTTGACCTCGGGATTGATAACATAGCAGCGTCGTCTTCCAAATGTGGGGTTCCGCCGGTTATTTCAACAACTGGAACAGAGCAGTCCTCTCAACATGTAGCAAAAGTGGTAAGAAACTGTTTTCAAGTTAGCTTTTAACTCTGATTGTTGGTTCCTCAAACAAATTCTCAGTTGTTCACAGGGGTGCAGGGGTAGCCGGAGCACACCCAGCACACCTTTAAGAAAAAAGCCGAAATAAACAAACTAATTAATTAGGTGCCGCCCGGCACGTAAATGTCAGCCCAGATCAGAAGCGATTGCCGATTTCGCTTGCTCTACACGATGTTCACTCCTCTTTCCAGGGCGCTGGAGCCTTTAGCTGTTCCATTGTTTGGTCAATTTAATCGCCAGCACAGACAGGCTGAAAAGTCAGGGCTGTCAGGATCGAAGTGACATGTTGAATCTACACAAACTTCTAATAAAGTGTAGACGCTGCCATGCTTTCTTTGTAATGACAGTTACGTGCTGGTCCCAGGACAGATCCTCTGACACTTTTCAGAGAGAGAAACGTCGATCCTTAATGCAGAAGAATTTAAAATTATTGACCCTCTCCACCGCAGTTCCTGTAATGAAGACTGGCTTCTGGGCGGCACCTAATTAATTAGCTTGTTTATTTCGGCTTTTTTCTTAAAAGATGTGTTGGGTGCGCTCCGGCTACCATCTGCACCCCTGGTTGTTCAAATCTTTAAGAATAGTGACAAAAATATTTTGTTTCCTGTTGTACAGTTCACTGCAATGAAGTTGATTGAATCAGTTAATTTTTGAATCTAACATAGTTCTTTCAGAACATTAGTATCCTATAGTCCAATTACTGTTCTTGGCTTTTGCCTGCCTGAAGAAGATGCTATCTATACATTCAGCATTGCACTAGAAAATGGATATTTTGTACTACACTTTCCTCCACACATGACCCTCCACAGGTTTATTTTAATTTGGTAGTGTACATGAAACAAACCGCTGTTTGTTTCAGTGTTGCATGTATATATTTACATTGAATCACATCAGTGCAGTAAGTTATATTTTCCACCCAGTTGATTTGTGTTAATGTTATGGATGTGTTTCATTTTATTTAGGGATACAGTGTGGAACAGGCCCTTCTGGCCCAACAAGCCACACCGCCCAGCAACCCCTATTTAACCCTAACTTAATCACAGGACAATTTACAATGACCAAATTAACCCAACAGCAGGTATGTCTTTTGAATGCAGGAGAAAACTAGAACATCTGAAGAAACTTGCGAGCTCACGGGGAGGACCTCCAAACTCATTACAGACAGCATTCAAGTTGAATTCCGAACTCTGATGCCCTGAGCTATAATAACGTTGCTTTCAAAACTCGTTAGATTCTGGACTAGTTCCTAAGGATTGGAGGGTGGCTAATGTAACCCCACTTTTTAAAAAAGGAGGGAGAGAGAAACCAGGGAATTATAGACCGGTTAGCCTAACATCGGTGGTGGGGAAACTGCTGGAGTCAGTTATCAAAGATGTGATAACAGCACATTTGGAAAGCGGTGAAATCATCGGACAAAGTCAGCATGGATTTGTGAAAGGAAAATCATGTCTGACAAATCTCATAGAATTTTTTGAGGATGTAACTAGTAGAGTGGATAGGGGAGAACCAGTGGATGTGGTATATTTGGATTTTCAAAAGGCTTTTGACAAGGTCCCACACAGGAGATTAGTGTGCAAACTTAAAGCACACAGTATTGGGGGTAAGGTATTGATGTGGATAGAGAATTGGTTAGCAGACAGGAAGCAAAGAGTGGGAATAAACGGGACCTTTTCAGAATGGCAGGCAGTGACTAGTGGGGTACCGCAAGGCTCAGTGCTGGGACCCCAGTTGTTTACAATATATATTAATGACTTGGATGAGGGAATTAAATGCAGCATCTCCAAGTTTGCGGATGACACGAAGCTGGGTGGCAGTGTTAGCTGTGAGGAGGATGCTAAGAGGATGCAGGGTGACTTGGATAGGTTGGGTGAGTGGGCAAATTCATGGCAGATGCAATTTAATGTGGATAAATGTGAAGTTATCCACTTTGGTGGCAAAAATAGGAAAACAGATTATTATCTGAATGGTGGCCGATTAGTTAAAAGGGAGGTGCAACGAGACCTGGGTGTCATTATACACCAGTCATTGAAAGTGGGCATGCAGGTACAGCAGACGGTGAAAAAGGCGAATGGTATGCTGGCACTTATAGCGAGAGGATTCGAGTACAGGAGCAGGGAGGTACTACTGCAGTTGTACCAGGCCTTGGTGAGAGCACACCTGGAGTATTGTGTGCAGTTTTGGTCCCCTAATCTGAGGAAAGACATCCTTGCCATAGAGGGAGTACAAAGAAGGTTCACCAGATTGATTCCTGGGATGGCAGGACTTTCATATGAAGAAAGACTGGATGAACTAGGCTTGTACTCGTTGGAATTTAGAAGATTGAGAGGGGATCTGATTGAAACATATAAAATCCTAAAGAGATTGGACAGGCTAGATGCAGGAAGATTGTTCCCGATGTTGGAGAAGTCCAGAACGAGGGGTCACAGTTTGAGGATAAAGGGGAAGCCTTTTAGGACTGAGATTAGGAAAAACTTCTTCACACAGAGAGTGGTGAACCTGTGGAATTCTCTGCCACAGGAAACAGTTGAGGCCAGTTCACTGGCTATATTTAAGAGGGAGTTAGATATGGCCCTTGTGGCTACGGGGATCAGGGGGTATGGAGGGAAGGCAGGTACAGGGTTCTGAGTTGGATGATCAGCCATGATCATAATAAATGGCGGTGCAGGCTCAAAGGGCCGAATGGCCTACTCCTGCACCTATTTTCTATGTTCTATGTTTCTATGTTTAATCGCTACAGTACTGTAGGGCCTATTCATTCCTGAGGAGTAGCATCACTGCAAAACTTTTATTAACCATTCCCAATTGCCCCTAAGAACATGGATGCAGCCTACCACCTTGAACAGCAGTAAATCAGATCTTGTGGTGAGGGCCCTCCCGCAGTTCCTTTTGGGTAAGGAGTTCCAAAGTTTTCACCAAGCCACAATGTGTCACCCGCCATCGTGTTGTATGGCCATACAATCTTGATTAAAGTAATATTGCAGAACTGTCAGCTAAAAGCTGGGCACACATGAGGCACTGTGGCAGTGAAAGAAATGAACACTGCTACTATTGGCACCAACGTGGACAGGCATAACCTTTGCTCTCTCATTACAGTGAACACTAGTGCAATGAAGAATGCAGAGGGGCATGCTAGGAGCAGCACCGGCATACCTACAAATAAGCTGCAGCCGTCTTCTGACAAGAGGGCTTGCTAGTACCACTGGAGACTGAGTCGGCTGAATGTCACAGCAGGCAGTGAGCACATCAACACAACAGATAAATGTATAATAATTCATATGCCCATGATTACATTAGTAGAAATAACACATCACACAGTTCATCAGGTGACAGAATCCCCTCTTCATACTGAAAACACTTTCCATCGTGTTGTGTGGCTCGATTACCATGCTTAGATGAGTAAAATAGAACCATCAGCTGAAAACCGTGCTCTCAGGAGGCACTGTGGCAGGAGAAGAAATGAACGTGGCCAACATTGGCAACCATGTAGTTTATCATTCATTCTACTGATACACTCAACACTGGTTTAATGAAGCGAACAGAAGGCAATGCTAAGAGCAGTCCTTGACAGACCTGCTGCAAGTCTGATGTCAACCCGATGAAGCTGCAGCTGGTGCTATTACAGAACCAGCAACCCAGGTTCATTTCTGTTGCTCTGCAGGGAGTTTGCATGTTCTCCAGTTTCGTCCCGCAGTCCAAAGATGTGCGGGTTAGTAGGTTAATTGGTCACGTGGGTGCAATTCGGCAGCGTGGGCTCATTGGGCTAGAAGGACCGGTCACTGTGCTATATCTCTAAATGAACTAAATTTTTAAAAAACTAGGGTTTCAGATCAAAGCTCAATAGTTTCTCCCACATCTAGTTGTGAATGATCATAGACACTTATGGGAGGAGTGAGCACCAGGAGTATACCCATTCTTAATGAAGTCAGGGTCCATGTGAATGCTAAAGAGGGCTAAAATTTCCACAACAATGATTAACCAGAAGTGTGAGAAGCCATTTTGCTTTCCTCCTGAAACCTAACCATCGTAGAAGCCAATTAGATTCATACTATGCAATTTGAGGGGTGGGAAAAAAAAAGGCTGATGGCATTTGATGCAGGAAAATTTATGGAAGCAGTTATTATCCTAGCTGTAGCATTGAAGTCTTTTACTCCAGAATTGACTGTACCGGTCGACAAACTGTTCCAGTTCATTTAAAAGACTGGCATTTGCCTGACATTGTGGAAGATTGCCAGAAATACATCCAATGGGACAATTAACTGCCACAAACAGTCTCATCTCAGTCATCGCTCAGTAACAAGTCAAAGTCAAGATAAAATGTATTACTAGAGTACATACTAATTCTAATCCTAACATCAATGTTCAAAAAGCAGAAAGGAATGAATACACAACCATTTGTATGTTCCCTTTCAGGCAGTGCAGCATTTTGACTTGAAATTACAACACTGTTCCTTCATCTTGGAACTCCATACTCAACAGTCTTTTTGAGAATTTTTCACAATAAGGACTGCAACAGTTCAAAAAGTTTGCTCACTACCTCTTCTCAGGAGCTGTTGGGGTGGAAAAGACATAGATAACATTGGGGTATGGCTGATGAGTAATAAGAAACATTTGCTCCAAAAAGTGAAAAGCCATAATTATTATCTACAATAACCCAAATGATTATCTGAACACTTGTTTTTGACATTCAGCACCAGTATCACCTATATAACAAAATGAAAAATACCATAGTCATTGTCCTTCTTGGTTAGCAGGGGGCCAATAAAAAGAAAGGAGGTGTTAGCAGAGCAACCATTGTATGAGTGGGGCAGTATTAGAGTGGTCTGGTTTTGGCTCAAGAGGCTTAGGTGAGAATAGGCACAGGCAGAGGTTCTAAGTAAGTTTTTAGAAAGTTTTTTTTTAATGTTATTTCCTAGCTACTGCACTGAGAATAGGTCTGGAAGTAGTGGTATTTTCTTTCTGTGAGATGTGGGAACTTTGGGAGACCTTCAGTCTCTCTGATAACTACAAACATTTGTACATCTGCATGAAGTGCATTGAGCTGCAGCTCGATGACCTTTGGCTGATATGGGAAACTGAGAAGGTGCTAGGTGGGAGCTACAGGGAGGTAGTCACCCCTAGGTTGCAGGAGGCATGTACCTGCATGACTGTCAGGAGAGGGAAAGGGAATAGGCAGCCAGTGCAGAGCACCCCTGTGGCCATTCCCCCCAGTAATAAGTATACTGCTTTGGATAATGTTTGGTGACAACTACCGGGTGGAAGCCACAGCGACTGGGTCTTTGGCACTGAGTGTGGCTCTGTGGCTTAGAAGGGCAGAGGGAGAAGAGTAGTGCAGTAGTGATAGGGGATTCCATATTTAGAAGAGCAAAAAGCAAGTTTTGTACATGTGAACGAGACACCTGGATGGTATGTTGCTTCCAAGGTGCCAGGGTCAGGGACGTCTCGGATCAGGTCCACAGCATTCTAAAAGGGTGGGGGGAGGTGAACAACCATAAGTCAAAGTACCAACGACATAGATTTAAAAAAAAAAGGAGGAGGTCCTGAAGAAAGAATATAGATAGAAAGCTGAAAAGCATGAAATCCAGGGTAGTAATCTCTGGATTGCTGGCTGTGCCACATGTCAGTGGGGATAAGACTAGGATGATTTGGTGGATTAATTGGTGTGGGGGGCAGGGTTTCAGATTTCTGGATCACTGGGATCTATTCTGGGGAAGTTATGACCTGTACAAAAAGGATAGGTTACACCTGAACCCGAGGGGGACCAGTACACTTGTGGGCAGGTTTTCTAGAGCTGTTGGGAAGGGCTCAGACTAATTTGGCTGGGGGCTAAGAACCAGAGTGATAGGGCTAAGGATTGGGCAGTTGGTGTACAACTAGATTCAGTGAGGAAGGACAGGCAGATGATATGGCAAAATAGCAGTTAGTGGGATGAGTTAAAGTGTAACGGGGGCCAATATCAAAAAGTGTGATGAATACAGTACTGAAGGTATTATATTTGAATGCATGCAGTATACGGAATAAGGTAGATGGTCTTGTACCACAATTAGAGACTGACAGGTATGATGTTGATATTTCTGAGTGGTGTCTGAAAGTTCATAGTTGGGGGGGTTCAACATCCAAGGATACACAATGTATTGAATGGATAGGCAGATAGAGGGGTGGAGTGGCTCTGTTTGGGGGGGGACTGAAATCAAATCCTTAGAAGGAGGTGACGCAGGATTGGAAGATATCGAATCCTTGAGGGTAGAGTTAAGAAACTAAGGGTTAAATGGCCGTGATGGGAGTTACGTACAGGCCTCCGAACAGTAGCCAGGATGTCAGCTACAACTTACAATGACAAATAGAAAAGGAATGCTGTATAAAAAGGCAATGTTGCAATAATCATTGGGGATTTCAATAGGAAAGTAGATTTGCAAGTAAATCAGGTTGGTGCTGCTAAATCAGGTTTGCAAGAGATGGAATTTGTAGAATGCCTATAAGGTGGCTTTTTAGAGCATCTTGTGGTTGAGCCCACTAGGGGAAAGACAGTTCTAGGTTGGGTGTTGGGTAATGACCCAAATTTGATTAGGGAGCTTAAGGTAAAGGAATCTTTCAGAGGCAGTGATCATAATATGATAGAATTCACCTTGCAGTTTGAGAAGGAGAAGCTAAAATCAAATGTATCGGTATTGCATTGGAGTAAAGGGAATTACAGAAGCATGAGAGAGGAGCTGGCCAAAGTTGATTGGAAGCAGATACTGCCAAGGATGACAGCAGAACAGCAATGGCAGATGTTTCTGGGGGAAATTCGGAAGGTGCAGAAATTATACATCCCAAAGATGAAGATGTATTCTAAAAGGAGCATGAGGCAACCGTGGCTGACAAGGGAAGTCAAAAATAGCATAAAAGCAAGAGGGCATATATTGCAAGAATTAGTAGGAAGGTAGAGGATTGGAAAGCTTTATATTTAAAAAAAAAGACGGCAACTAAAAAAGCCATAAACAGAGAAGATAAAATGCTAGTCAATAATGTAAAGTAAGATACAAAAAGTTTTTTTCAGATTACTTGTATACAAAGAGTAAAAGAGATGTGAGAATGTATATTGGACTGCTGAAAAATGACACTAGAGCAATATTAATAGGGGACAAAAAATGGTGGACAAATTGAACAAGTATTTTGCAGTAGTCTTCGCGTTAGAAGTCACTAGCAGAATGCAAGAAATGTGAGATTGTTAGGGCAGGATTGCTTTTACTAAGGAAAAAGGTGCTTGGAAAGTTGAAAAGTCTGAAGTTAGATCAATCACCTGGACTAGATGGACGATATCCCAGGGTTCTGAACGAGGTAGTTGAAGAGATTGTGGAGGCATTAGTTATGCGCTTACAAGAATCTCTAGATTTTGGAGTGGTTCCTGAGGACTGGAAAATTACATATGTCACTCTACTCTTTAAGAAGATAGACAGAAGAAAGGAAATTATAGGCAATTAGCCTGACTTAAGTGGTTGGGAAGGTGTTGGAGTCTATTACTAAGGATGGCTTTTGGGGTACTTGGAGACACATGACAAAAGAGGCAAATGTCAGCATGGTTTCAAGGGCAAATCCTGCCTGACAAATCTTTTTGAATACTTTGAGGAAATAACAGGTAAGTTAGACAAAGAAGAGTCAATAGATGTTGTTTATTTGGATTTGCAGAAGTCATTTGAAAAGATGCTGCCCATGAAGCTGCTTAACAAGATAAGAACGCATGGTATTACGGGAAGGGTAGTAGCAGAAGGACAGATGCTTTGAAATGATAAAGCTGATGAATTTAATGTTTCTGAGCCTTTCCACCTCATATCCCCTGATGAGGACTAGCTCATAGACTTCAGTTTCCTCCTCCTGTAGTCAACAATAAGCTCTTTGGTTTTTCTGACATTTGAGTGAGAAGTTGTGCCACCATTCAGCCAGATTTTCAATCTCCTTCCATCTGCTAATTCGTCGCCCCTTTTGATTCGGCAAGCAACAATGGTGTCATTAGCAAATTTAAATATGATATTAGAGTTGTATTTAGCCTCACAGTCATAAGTAAAAAGTGATCGAGGTGTGTAAGATGTTAAAGATTGATAGAATATACAGCCAGTGCCATTTTCCCAGGATGAAAATGGCTAATATGAGAGGTCATAATTTTAAGGTGAATAAATTTACAAAGTAAATAATAAATTTTCTTTGAACTTTAAAAAGGCAATGGATCAATTACTGAGCTGTATGCTACTTTTCCTTGAATAAAGTAGATTTATTTTCTAAATGCGTGTATGTTACTATAGCCCACTTTGAGATTCATTTTCTTGCAGACATTATGGGATAAAATAAATACAATAGAATTTATGTACAACTATACATTAACCAGCAAAGACTCTCAAACGACCAATGTGCAAAAGAATGTTTAGAACATGAGTTGCAAACAGTTCTTGAAAGTGAGTCTGCAGTTTGTAGAATCAGTTCAGAGTAATGGTATGTGAAGCTATCCACATTGGTTTAGGAGCCTGTTTGTTGTAGGGTAATAACTGTTCCTGAACCTGAAGGTTGGATCCTAAGGCTTTTGTACTTCCTGCCCGATGGTAGTCATGAGAAGAGCGTCAAGCACACTGCCCTATGCAATTCCTGCAGCTGAGATTTCCTGAATTTAGGATTAATTGACCTCCACTAACCCCAGTCACAAATCACAGATTGTGGACGTGGTTTGGGACCAAGTTGCAAATTACAGTACATGTATCACATACGACACAAAATAATAACATAATATTAATAGATAATAAAAGTATTCAATAGATGTACAAGTTGACAGAGTGCACATACAACATGCAACAGTATTATTATTATTACTGGCACCGTCATATATACTGTGTACAGGGTGGTAGCAGGGTGTTCATCAGTCTCACAGCTTGGGGGAAAGGAGCTGTTAGCCTTGTTCTTGTACTGTGGTACCTTCTGCCCAACAGTAGGACACTAAAGAAATTGTGAAACGGATGAGAGAAGTCCTGGATAATGCTGGGGGTGCTGCAAACGCAGCGCTTCTGGTTTCTGGTGGTGGGGGGTGACCCCAATAATTCACTCAGCAGTCCTCACAATCTATTGCAAGGAGGTTTTGGCATCAACTGCCTTGCAATTCCTATTCTAGAGGTGATTTAGCTGGGCAGGACACTCTGGATGGTACTCTGGTAAAACGTGGCTCGAATGGGGGGGTGGATGAAACCAAACCACAATGTATATTGGCAAATTTACTGCTCAGTATTTTTTAATGTTGCTAATTCCTTTCCAAAATTGAAATCGGTTGACTGCAGTTGAGTTCTCCATAAATGGTCATTTGTTTGGCCTGTTGGTGTCCAAAAATACTGATTGCAGAAATCTGAGACTTGCTATTTATTCACAGAAGTAGTGTGATCACTCAAGTTGTGTTCTCCGAAGGGGTTGTGTATTGGTGGCTGTAGAGGCCACTCTGGGATCCGCATAGGTACAGTGTGGACATAAGTAAGTGGTGGTTGTGGTTAGTGGTTGGGTTTTTTGGTTGTTCATTCTCTCCTTTTGCAGCTGTCGCTTGTCCCTCTCAAACAGATTTGCTCCAGGTGCATCTATTGAGTGCAATGTCTTCCCAGCTTTTAGACAAAATGTTGACTTTCTTCAGGCTGATTTTTGATGTAATCCTTGAATTAATTCCTTCGCCCACCAAGGGTCTCTATGACCTTCAACTGAGAGTAAAGGATCTGCTTGGGGATTCTTGAGTTAGGCATCCAAATGGCATGGCCTATCCATCGGAGTTGGTGTTGCAACACCAACTCCAATTTTCTGATGACTGTATTCAGGTACAGTCATGGGAATAAAAAGCCTACAAGGCCTTTATACTGGAGCCACACTAAGTTTCAATTGACTGTCATTTCATGGGATTAAAAAAGACAAAATAGTACTTCAAATGGAAATGAATTCAGTCAATGCTATCAGTACTCAACAGCTCAGTCTTCATCTGTGGGAAGAGAAACGGGGCTAACAATTCAGGCTGCATGTCAGAATTGAGAAGAAGCTCATCAGACATGTCCTCCACGCACAAAAGGAAACAAAAAGAGAAAGACACAAACAGGCTGATGTCAGATGATGCAGACAGTGGAACTGAGCTACCTGAAGTTGTGGAATCTAGTGTGAGTGTAGAAGGCTGCACCTTGCCCAAAATAAAGTTGAGGTGCTTTTCTTCAAGTTTGTGTTGACCCTCGTTGTAAGTGTTCTCAGCAGGCCACAGATCAATCTACCAGAGTTGGATGGAGAATTAATGCAAAGCTCTGGATCAACACTGCAGTTCAACCTACCTTCAGGATTGACGATCATTTGCTGTTAGTAGTTGACAAGGTTTCAATATGTTGTGCTAAAATAAGCTAGATTTACTAGAGAATCAGAATCAGGTTTATTATCATTGGCATGTGACGTGAAATTTGTTAACTTAGCAGCAGTTCAATGCAATACATAACAGAAAAAAAACAATAAAATAATAATAAATAAATAAATTGCAGTGTATGCATATTGAATAGATTAAAAATCGTACAAAAAAAATAATATTTTTAAAAAAGTGAGGTAGTGTCCAAGGGTTCAATGTCCATTTAGGCATCGGATGGCAGAGGGGAAGAAGCTGTTCCTGAATCGCTGAGTGTGTGCCTTCAGGCTTCTGTACCTCCTACCTGATGGTAACAGTGAGAAAAGGGCATGCCCTGGGTGCTGGAGGTCCTTAATTATGGACGCTGCCTTTCTGAGACACTACTACTTGAAGATGTCCTGGGTGCTTTGTAGGCTAGTACCCAAGATGGAGCCGACTAAATTTACAACCCTCTGCAGCTTCTTTCGGTCCTGTGCAGTAGACCCCCCACCCCCATACCAGACAGAGATGCAGCCTGTCAGAATGCTCTCCACAGTACATCTATAGAAGTTTCTGAGTGTATTTGTTGACATACCAAATCTGTATGCCTAGCCACACAGTCATGGGTATATAGAGACTGGAGCAGTGGGCTAAGCACACACCCCTGAGGTGCACCAGTGCTGATCGTCAGCGAGGAGGAAATGTTATCACCAATCCGCACAGATTGTGGTCTTCCGGTTAGGAAGTCGTGGATCCAATTGCAGAGGGAGGTACAGAGGCCCAGGTTCTGCAACTTCTCAATCAGGATTGTGGGAATGATGGTATTAAATGCTGTGCTATAGTCAATGAACAGCATCCTGACATAGGTGTTTGTCTTGTCCAGGTGCTCTAAAGCCGTGTGAAGAGCCATTGAGATTGCGTCTGCCATTGGCCTATTGTGGTGATAGGCAAATTGCAATGGATCCAGGTCCTTGCTGAGGCAGGAGTTCAGTCTAGTCATGACCAACCTCTCAAAGCTTTTCATCACTGTCGATGTGAGTGCTACCGGGTGATAGTCATTAAGGTAGCTCACATTATTCTTCTTAGCCACTGGTATAATTGTTGCCTTTTTGAAGCAAGTGGGAACTTCCACCCGTAGCAGTGAGAGGTTGAAAATGTCCTTGAATACTCCCGCCAGTTGGTTGGCACAGGTTTTCAGAACCTTACCAGGTACTCCATTGGGACCTTCTGCCTTGTGAGGATTCACTCTCTTTAAAGACAGCCTAACATCACCCTCTGAGACAGAGATCACAGGGTCATCAGGTGCAGCAGGGATCTTCACAGCTGTAGTTATATTCTCCATTTCAAAGTGGGCATAGAAGGCATGGAATTCATCTGGTAGTGAAGCATGCTATTGGGTTTCACTTTGTTGGAAGTAATGCTTTGCAACCCTGCCAGAGTTGTCGTACTTCCGATGTCACCTCCAACCTCATTCAATATTGTCTCTTAGCCCTTGAAATAGACTCCCGCAAATCATACCTGGTTTTCTGGTACAGGCCTGGGTCGCCAGACTTGAATGCCACAGATCTAGCTCTCAGTTAACAACATACCTCCTGGTTCATCCACGGCTTTTGGTTTGGGAATGTATTACTATTTTTTAGAAAAATCCTATTTCATCTTTGAAAAATCAAGCATGAACATTAATATCAAAGGCAATTTCTTTTTAAGCTTTTACTCAAATATCTGTAGATTGATCATGGCATACTCTTTAAAAACCACGATAGATCTTATGCAGGGTTATTTTGAAATGGTTACTTGACTATTTTCAAGAGTCAATATTGTTTAATGTCATGATAAGATAAGATAAAACTTTATTTATCCTGAAGGAGATTATTGTTGCAAGATTGCTCAGTCAGAAATTGATACTTTAAAATACAAAATGTAAGCACTGAGGTATAAAAAAGAATACAAAATGTGCATTAAACAGTAATGGTGCAAAATACAGATGTGCAATGAAACCATCTACTTATATACTTGAGTAGGTGGAGTTGTAGAGTCTTATAGCCATAGGGAAAAAGGATCTCCTGTGGCATTCAGTGGTGCACTTCGGTGGAATCAGTCTGTTACTAAAGGTGCTCCTCTGTTTGTCCAGTATGTCATGGAGGAGGTGAGAGAGATTGTCCATATTACTTCAAAGCTTCTGCAGCATCCTCCTCTCAGACACAACCACCAGGGAATCCAGTTCCAGCCCCAGAACAGAGCCAGCCTTCCTGACCAACTTATTGATCTTCATGGCGTCAGCCGCTCTCACCCTGCTGTCCCTGCAGACTACAACGTAGAATAGAATGCTGGCCACCACTGAGTTGTAGAACATCTGCAGCATAGTACGGCAGACACTGAATGACTGAAGCCACCTGCGGAAGTACCATCAGCTCTGTGCCTTCTTGTACGGAGCCCCTGTATTTTTAATCCAGTCTAGTTTATTGTCCAGGTGAGTTCCCAGGTATTTGTAGCCCCGGACGACTTCTGCATCTGTTTCCTTGATGGAGATGGGAATGCAGGGCGTTTTCACCTTCCTGAAGTCCACCAGCAACTCCTCTGTCTTAGTGACGATGAGCTGCAGGTGACGCAGCTCACACCACTCAACAAAGTTGTCCACCATTCTTCTGTACTCAGCCTGTTGACCCAGCCCACAGCTGCTAAATTGTCCAGAAACGTCTGCAGGTGGCAGGACTTTGAGTTGTATCTGAAGTCAGAGGTGTAGACGGTGAACAGGAAGAGGGACAGGACAGTCCCTTGAGGTGCCCAAGTGTTGTTAACCACAGTATCTCATACACAGCTCTACAATCTCACATACTGTGGCCGTCTGGACAAGTACTCTCTAATAATGTCGCATCCACCTGCATCTCTGTGAGCTTACTCTCTAGTAAAGCAGGTCACATGGTATTAAAAGCCTGGCTCATCCAGATGGGTGCAAGCCTGTTGAAGCAGGAAGATAATGGTGTCCTCAACTCCAATATGTGGTTGGTAAGCAAACTGCAGAGGGTCCAGTGATGGATTTACAATAGTCCGGAGGTGTGTCAGGACCAGTCTTTCTAATGATTTCGTAACTTGTGAGGTCAGTGCCACTGGTCTGTAGTCACTGGTGTGGTGGGACATGTGTTCTTGGGCACACAAGTATAATCAGCACAAAAAGCACAATAAGATAAAAATGTTACAAATATAAAAAAAAAATAGCTTAGTACATAGATTGTCCATAAAGTGGCTCTAGGCACTGTATACAAGGTGCCTCTGATGGGAAATGATAAAGTAGTGGTTGGGGAGGGAGTGTAGAGGGGTGGGTTAGTAGGTGGAGGTGGTGATCAGCCTTTGTGCTTGGGGAAAGGAACTGTTTTTGAATTTGGTGCTCCTGGTGTGGATGCTCCGAAGCCGCCTCCATGATGGGAGTGGGACAAACAGTCCATGAGCAAGGTGGGTGGGATCCCTCCTGATGTTACTGGACCTTTTCTGGCACTTCTCTGTATATATGTCTTTGGTGGGTAGTCTGGTGCCAGTGATGCATCGGGAAGTTCTGACTATCTGTCGTAGAGCCTTCCTGTGCTAACTTTAAAAAATTGCACTTCTAGCAAATAGTGCCCTTCTAGATTTTTGTAGCATTGCACAAGTTAAAGTGATGCTCATTTCTGCACAGCTACACAAGGCTGGTCATATTGAATGAATGCAGAATTCATCCATTTTGTATTAATGATGTGACACAGTGAACAGTTGCAATGGCCAAAGTTCCAAACTCTAGTATCATAGTAACATGTGCTTCATCAAAATGAAGAATTGGCATTGGTATTTTCAACACATAAACCATTGCTGTGCTCAATCATGGATCACTTGTCAGCGGGTTGAGCTTTGCTTGCATTGCACAAAATGATCAATGCTGAATGAGATCCATTGTGTCAGCAGTTTGTTCAGGAGTGAGACTGGAACAGCAAACAAATCTTATAAGCATGTCTTCAAAAGTATTTTCATAATGTTGGGACTCACTGGAAGCCAGTATGTCTCATCTACTTGGCACCTATGGCTGATGTATTTTCCCCATTGCATGCTAGTCTCTGCAAATATTAAGGATGAATATACACAAGAGTTCACCTAGCCATCTTAATTGTCCACTTGGAATTCTGCTGCAGGGCAGACTGTTGATATCATCCAATAGGTTCTAGGTTGCTTAGCTCTTTATAGTTTGCTGCTTGTATTGTTGAGCATGCATGTAGCTATGTGTTGTAGTTTCACTAGATTGGTACTTGTGCTTAATATCTGATTCTATACCTTTAAAGCTGAGTTGGTCTGCTAGCTTGAGGGATGGACAGGCTAAGTGGATAGGCAAGTTGGAATATAATGTGAGGGAGTGCAGCAGAGATTCACTGGGTTGATGTCTGGAATGGAGGCAATTAAATGGACCTATTATTCTGCCCTTGCTCAAGAGTTGTCCCATTTTATTAAGCTAGGCAGATGGGTAGATTGCAGCCCTGTGTAGTTGTAGTTTGAAGGCAGTTTTGTTATTCACCGGTACATTATAGTACGCAAGGATCTGAGTAAAAAGGCAGTACTTCTCTGTGTTCTTATGAAAGATAGATTCAGATATTGATTAAAATTCCTTTGACTCCCAACAAAGTGCTTCAAACTAATAGTGACTAAATATATAAAGGATATAAAAGTGGCCTGGCGACGAAGGTTAATTTCTTAACAGTCAATAATAAATAGTCAACAACAGCTATGAACTTACAAGTAAGCAGTGAGATCTAGTAATTAGAAACAAAATAACAAACCATATCAGTAAAGACATAACACCTATATTCTTAACTTTGGAAAAATGAGAGGGAGGTCTCATTGATATGCTGAGCAGAGATTTGACACAGTGGATGTGAAGTTAATGTTTTCGTACTCAGCTGTCAAAGTAAAGGTTTGGCCAATCGAGAAATTGGGAAAAAAATTCTTTAACAAAAGGGTGGTGAATCCTTGGAAATCTCTTCAAGAGAACAACAGATATTGAGGAAGAATTATTAGATGTCAAGGGGTATGAAGTTCATGCAAAAAAGAATGCTTAGATAAAAGATCAACCATGAACTTACTGAATGGTGGTGCAGCCTCAAGAGCCCAAAAGGCATGCTTGCTTCTGGTTCTTATATTCTTTATAAAATTTAACTCTGTTTTACACTAACCTTGGAGAGTCTTGAATTTGACAGAAGGGAAGACTGTGATGATTCTGTATTAAATTAGTTTGGGTACCCTGAGTTTGCCTATGGTATAAAATTGCTGATAATTTGAAAAGCAAGCTGACAATTTCATTTATAATGGTAAAAAAGAATATACAATAAACTTATTTGGTCTGTTCTTTTTAGGCTGCAGGAAGGCTTAGTATTTAAGTAACTTAATTCCATGTCTCCTTTGAACAAAACGAATATCGAATTAGGTTATAAACACAAGAAATTCTGCAGATGCTGGAAATCCAAAGCAACTTGCACAAAATGCTGGAGAAACTCAGCAGGTCAGGCAGCATCTATGGAATGGCCAAACAGTCAATGTTTTAGGCCGAGACCCTTCTTCAGGACTGAAAAGTTTTATTAGGTTTATAGGTTTGAATTTAATTAGGTAAATAATTTTCTTCAGATTGTATCAAGCAAAGTGCTTTATTTTGCTCTCCCTATAAATATTTTTGCTTAAATTTCAATTTTGGAGAGGTCTTTAGAAATGTATCCAAATATTTTGTAATTCAGCTATATCAAACTGTATTTTGGTTATCTCTTTATTGTCTTCTGAATAGGTTAGTTCTCAAGACCATCCCACTGCAGAATTGTTCACCACAAATGTTGGAGATGCCTCAAAGAGACTGGAGTGTGTTGATCCATTTCAAACATTAACTCCAAGTGAGAGGCAGTGTGCAGAAACTATAGTTAGCATGGGATACTCCTGCGAGAATGTAATAAAAGCCATGCAGAAAAAAGGAGAAAACCTAGAACAGGTAAGGACATGCATCTTTTTTCAAGGTTCAATGCAGGACAAATTTTATCTCTGTATTCTTTTCAAATAACAGCTGGATCAATTTGTTGAATTAATTTACGTCAGACTTGTTTAGAGTTTCAAATGAATCAGCTCATAAGGGTGAAAGTGATTCTCTTCATTTAGGTTCTCTTTGTTGATGGAGATGGAAGTTTCCAGTTTTTAAAGGAAATTGACATGGTTCAATAGTCTGTTATATGTGTTTTGAAGTAGGTGGATAGAGTATCTGCTGTAGATATATTTGATATATCTTCCTGCAAAGATTCAAGTGGGTTTTCATGGATGAACAGATTAGGAGTAGTGCTGGGTCTTTAAAATTCTGTTGTAACTTGCATTAAAAGAATTGTAAACTAACTCTGTAATGAAGAAAATATTTGGCTTATGATCACTATTCCATTGATACTTCTAATGGACCTGTTGTGTGAGGTGCAGGTGTATTCATAATTTGAATTTCCATAGGAAATTTATTCAAATATCTTGAGCATTTTATTATATTATTGCTCAATTAGTTAAAACTGATCACAAGCTTATTTCTGAAGAATTCCTTTTTACCACATGAAATTGATAAAAATGGTCAGGTAAGTTAGCCTGTGTTTGTCCTGTAACACATCACTTGTGATAAAATAGAATTGTTCCAATGTTCTGAAGAAGGTCATTTGCTTGAAATATCAACAATGTTTCTGTCTTTGCAAATACTCCTTGTCCTTTGACTATTTCCAGCACCTATAGTAGTATTTTGTTTTATTCCCTATCTATATGTGAGGTTCAGCTGAAACAGCCTGTAACCCACTCTTACACAGCACCTTATTTAGATTATTTATCAATGCTGATGAAGGGCCTCGGTCCAAATCATCAACAGTTTATTTCCCTCCATAGATGTTGCCTGACTTGCAGAGTTCCTCCTTCATGTTCGAGGTCTAGTACAACTTTATTGTCATTCAACCATTTACATGCAGTACTGTGCAAAAGTCTTAGATCTCAAGTCCAGCCGTGAGACACCAAACAAGGTCAATTGGTTTGTTGATCATTACAGAATATCTCTCTGATGTTTCCTGCTCCCTCCCCTCTCATTTCCTCTTTTCCAACTATGATTTCCCTCTCCCTGCCCCCTTCCCACTCTCAATCCACAATAGAAACCCATATCAGAATCAGGTTTTAGATTATGAGAACACTCAGTCCTCTTTTATTGTCATTTAGAAATGCATACATGCATTAAGAAATGGTACAATGTTTCTCCGGAGTGATATCACAGAAAACAGGACAGACCAAAGGCTAACACTGACAGAACCACATAATTATAACATATAGTTACAGCAGTGCAAAGCAATACCGTAACTTGATAAAGAACAGACCATGGGCACAGTAAAAAGAAGTCTCAAAGTCCCGAGTCAATCGATTCCCGAGTCCCCGATAGCAGGCGGCAAAAGGGAGAAACACCCTGCCATAAACCTCCAGGCACCGTCAACTTGCCGATACCTTGGAAGCAGCTGACCCCAGCCAACCCCGAGTCCATCCGTCGGAAAACTCCGAGCTTCTGAGCAGCCTCTCTGATACAGCCTCCCGAGCGCCATCCTCTGCTGAGCACCTTCGACCTCTCCCCGGCCGCTGAAACACGCAAAACCGAGGATTTCGGGGCCTTCAACTCCGGAGATCCCGGTTACCACACAGTAGCAGCGGTAGCAAAGCAGCCATTTCAGAAGTTTTCCAGATGTTCCGCTGTGCTCTGACATCTGTCTCCATCAAATCAGGATTGTGCACGGTCCCCTACTTGACAGAGTAGGGTTTTTTTCATCACTCTCATATGTCGTGGAATTTGTTGTGTGTTTTTTTTTGAAGCAGCAGTACAGTGCAATACATAAGATTATTACAGTTCTGTGCAAAAGTCTTAGGCTCCCCTGCTAAGACTTTTACGAAAGTCTTATGTGCCTAAGACCTTTACAAAATAAGTCAAAAAGTAAACAGTACACACTACTGACACTTCATGTGTGATGGGGTGAAGGGATCTGGGTGGTGCCAGGAAGTTCAGTAGTCTTACAGTCTTGGGAAAGAAGCTGTTTTCCATCAAAATAGTTCTTGTCTTAATGCTACAGTACCTCCTGCCTGATGGTAGGAGTACAAAGAGATTGCTGGACGGCTGGGAGGGCCCATTGACAATGCTAAGGGTCCTGCATTATGTAGTGCTTCTCATAAATATCTCGGATGGGTGGAAGAGATTATCCATTCAACAGATGATCCTCACAATTAGTGTGTATTTTTCCTTATTTAGATTATTCTCTTTAGGGAGAGACAGAATTGGCAGTAATTCTAAATTAAGTCTGATAATTACTTAAATATTGAAGAGCCAAAAGCATTTTGTCTTTACCAGAACTGGCAGTCGTGCAGTGCAGAAAACAGGCCTTTAGGCCAACTATACCCAGGCAAACCAGTGTATCAATCCAAACAATCACATTCACAGCACTTGGGCTCTGGTCTGTACTTTCCAGAATTCATCAAAATATTTACATAAAGTAGTAGTATAGCAAAGGAACAGGTACATCATTCCACAGGACCTTTGCCAAAATAGACTAATCCTGTCTACACATAGAATATAAGAACAGACCGTTTGGACCACAACGTTGTGCTGAACCAATTAAATAAGTAATCAAATGGCCAAGTAGGCAAATCCCTTCTGCCTACAAAATGTCCATATCCTTCCGTTTCCCTTACATTTTAAACTTCTCTTAAAAGCCCTAAATGTACCTGCTTCTGCCACCACTCCAGGCAGTGCATTCCAGGCACCCACCACTCTTTGTGGTAATTAAAAAAACAACTTGTCCCTCACATCTCCTTTCAGCGTAACCTCTCTCACCTTAAATGCATGTTTTCTGGTTTTAGATATTTCAACCCTGGGAAAAAGATACTGTCTGTCTATTCTATGTGTGCATCTCATAATCTTTAAAACTCAATCAGATCTCCCCTCAGTGTCCGCCACTCCAGCAAAAACAACCCAAATTTGTCCATCCTCTTGTTGTAGCACTTCTAATCCAGGCAGCATCCTGGTAAATCTCTTCTGCATCCTCTCTAAAGCCTCAACATCCTTCTATAATAGGGCAGCATGCTACATACCTTCCTAACCACCCTATCAACCTGTGTAACCACTTTCAGGGAGCTATGACCTTGGACCCCAAGATCCCTCTGCTCATCATCTGTTAGAGTCCTGCCCTTCACAGTGTACTGTCTCTTTACATTTGACCTATCAAGGTACAACACCTCACATTTGACCAGGTTCAACTCCACTTTGCCGTTCCTCCACCCATATCTGCAGCTGATCTGTATCCCACTGTATTCTTTGTTAGTCTTCGACGCTATCTACAGCAGCACCAATCTTGGTAAATTTACAAACTCACCCATCTGCATTTTCATCCAGCTACTACTTTATTGTCGCCAAACAATTGGTACTAGAACGTACAATCATCACAGTGATATTTGATTCTGCGCTTCCCGCTCCCTGGATTACAAATATTAAATATTAAAAATAGTAAAAATTAGTAAATATAAAAATTTAAATTATAAATCATAAATAGAAAATAGAAAAATGGGAAGTAAGGTAGTGCAAAAAAACTGAGAGGCAGGTCCGGATATTTGGAGGGTACGGCCCAGATCCGGGTCAGGATCCTTATCACAGTTGGAAAGAAGCTGTTCCCAAATCTGGCCGTACGAGTCTTCAAGCTCCTGAGCCTTCTGCCGGTGGGAAGAGGGATGAAAAGTGTGTTGGCTGGGTGGGTCGTGTCCTTGATTATCCTGGCCGCACTGCTCCGACAGTGTGCGGTGTAAAGTGAGTCCGAGGGCGGAAGATTGGTTTGTGTGATGTGCTGGGCTGTGTTCACGATCTTCTGCAGCTTCTTCTATACCAGGTTGTGATGCACCCTAGAAGAATGCTTTCTATGGTGCATCTATAAAAATTAAGGTTTTAGGGGACAGGCCAAATTTCTTCAGTTTTCTCATGAAGTAAAGGTGCTGGTGGGCCTTCTTGGCAGTGGACTCTGCTTGGTTGGACCAAGTCAGGTCATTTGTGATATTGACCCCGAGGAACTTAAAGCTTTTGACCTGTTCCACTTGCGCACCACCCTAATGCAAGGTCATTTATATATCACAAACAACAGAGGTCCCAGTACACCAGTAATCACAGACCTCCTGCTATAATTAGTCCCTTCGACCACTAACTTCTTTCTTCTATGGGCAAACCATTTCCAAATCCAAACAGCCAATACACTGAGTCTCATGCATCTTAATCTCCTGGATAAGCCTCCCATGACAGACCATACTAAAACCTATACAACAATATCATATCTATTTCCACTGACCCTGCCCCACAGCACATTCCAGGCATCCACCACTCCCTGTGTAAAAAGACTTGCTTTGCACATTTCATTTAGACTTCGCCCACTAATTAGACTGGAAAATGGACTGACAACCTATCCTTTCTATGCCCCTCATAACTTTATATACTTCTGTCCAGTCACTCCTTAGCCTCTGACACTCCAGAGAAAACAATTGAAGATTGTCCAGCCTCTCCTTATGGATGATGCTTTCTAAATCAGGCCACATCCCAGTGAACCTCTTCTGCACCCTTTTCAAAGCCTCCATGTCTTTTTCATAGTGCAGCAACTGCATAGTACTCATCTGTGACCTACCGAAAGTTTACACAAATGTAACATAACTTCCTCACTGTTATACTCAGTGCCTTGACTGATAAAGGCCAGAAAGCTCTGTGCCTTCTTTATCACACTATCTGATTGTGTAATCACTTTCAGGAAAGTACCCAAGATCATCCTGTATATCAGTGCTCCTAAGGATCATGCTACCTTATATGTGTCCTTGCGTATGACTTTCCAAAAAGCAATATCCCAATCCTTGAACTTTGTACTAAGCTCAACTCCTTAGCACTTTATCGTCCATTATGTATGCCCTGCCCTTATTAGTTATTCCAAAGTGTATCACGCTCTACATATCAGGATTGAATTCCATCTGCCTTTGCTCTTGGTGCCAGAATGTTGACAATTCCTTCCCCACCCTCCATCTGCACTTACATTGCTGCTACTTGACCCACTGTGTTACTCCAGCAGTTAGTTTCTTGCTCTAGATCCCAACATCTACAGTCTTTTTGTCACTGATATGCTCTGCTTCATATTACGGAGCGAATTTGGAATCCAATTTGCTAACTTGCCTTAGGTCTCATGGCTCTGACCTTTTTGGATATGTTTCTTAGGTGGGACCTTGTCAAATTCCATATCAGCTGCACTGCACTCGTTAATAAATGTTCGTACCTTATTAAGCAGGTTCAGGAACAGTTATAAACCCCCTCAACCATCAGGCTCTTGAAGCAAAAGGGATAATAACTTCATTTTCCCATTACTGAAATGTCCCCACAACCTATGGATTCACCTTCAAGGACTCTTCATTTCATGTTCTCAATATTTATTGCTTATTAACCATATAACAATTACAGCATGGAAACAGGCCACCTCGGCCCGTCTAGTCTGTGCCGAACTCTTACTCTCACCTGGTCCCACCGACCTGCACTCAGCCCATAACCCTCCATTCCTTTCCTGTCCATATAGCTATCAAATTTAACTTTAAATGACAACATCGAACCTGCCTCAACCACTTCTGCTGGAAGCTCGTTCCACACAGCTATCACTCTCTGAGTAAAGAAGTTCCCTCTCATGTTACCCCTAAACTTTTGCCCTTTAACTCTCAACTCACGTCCTGTTGTTTGAATCTCCCCTACTCTCAATGGAAAAAGCCTATCCACGTCAACTCTATCTATCCCCCTCATAATTTTAAATACCACTATCAAGTCCCCCCTCAACCTTCTACGCTCCAAAGAATAAAGACCCAACTTGTTCAACTTTTCTCTCTAACTTAGGAGATGAAACCCAGGCAACATTCTAGTAAATCTCCTCTGTACTCTCTGAATTTGTTGACATCTTTCCTATAATTCAGTGACCAGAATTGTACACAATACTCCAAATTTGACCTTAACGATGCCTTGTACAATTTCAACACTACATCCCAACTCCTATACTCAATGCTCTGATTTATAAAGGCCAGCATACCAAAAGCTTTCTTCACCACCCTATCCACATGAGATTCCACCTTCAGGGAACTATGCACCATTATTACTAGATCCCTCTGTTCTACTGCATTCTTCAATGCCCTACCGTTTACCATGTATGTCCTATTTTGATTAGTCCTACCAAAATGTAGCACCTCACATTTATCAGCATTAAACTCCATCTGCCATCTTTCAGCCCACTCTTCTAACTGGCCTAAATCTCTCTGCAAGCTTTGAAAACCTACTTCATTATCCACGGCGCCACCTATCTTAGTATCATCTGCATACTTACTAATCCAATTTACCACCCCATCATCCAGATCATTAATATATATAACAAACAACATTGGACCCAGTACAGATCCCTGAGGCACACCGCTAGACGCTGGCCTCCAATCTGACAAGTTATCCACCACTACTCTCTGGCGTCTCCTGTCCAGCCACTACTGAATCCATTTTACTACTTCGATATTAATAACTAACAATTGAACGTTCCTACCTAACCTTCCGTGTGGAACCTTGTCGAAGACCTTACTGAAGTCCATATAGACAACATCCACCGCTTTACCCTCATCAATTTTCCTAGTAACCTCTTCAAAAAATTCAATAAGATTTGTCAAGCATGACCTTCCACACACAAATCCAAGTTGACTGTTCCTAATCAGACCCTGTCTATTCAGATAATTATATATACCATCTCTAAGAATACTTTCCATCAATTTACCCACCACTGACGTCAAACTCCCAGGTCAATAATTGCTAAGTTTATTCTTAGAACCCTTTTTAGACAATGGAACAACATGAGCAATACGCCAATCCTCCGGCACCATCCCCGTTTCTATTGACATATGAAATATTTCTGTCAGAGCCCCTGCTATTTCCACACTAACTTCCCTCAAGGTCCTAGGGAATATCCTGTCAGGACCCCGAGACTTATCCACTTTTATATTCCTTAAAAACACCAGTATTTCCTCTTCTTTAATCATCATACTTTCCATAACTACCCTTCTTGTTTCCCTTACCTTACACAATTCAACATCCTTCTCCTTAGTGAATACTGAAGAAAAGAAATTGTTCAAAATCTCCCCCATCACTTTTGGCTCTGCACATAGCTGTCCGCTCTGATTCTCTAAGGGACCAATTTTATCCCTCACTATCCTTTTGCTATTAATATAACTGTAAAAACCCTTTGGATTTATTTTCACCTTACTTGCTGCCAAAGCAGCCTCATATCTTCTTTTAGCTTTTCTAATTTCTTTCTTAAGATTCTTTTTACATTCTTTATATTCCTCGAGCACTTCATTTACTCCAAGCTGCCTATATTTATTGTAGATCCCTCTCTTTTTCCGAACCAAGTTTCCAATATCCCTTGAAAGCCATGGCTCTCTCAAACTTTTAACCTTTCCTTTCAAGCTAACAGGATCATAAAGATCCTGTACCCTCAAAATTTCACCTTTAAATGACCTCCATTTCTCTATTACATCCTTCCCAGAAAACAAATTGTCCCAATCCACTCCTTCTAAATCCTTTCACATCTCCTCAAAGTTAGACTTTCTCCAATCAAAAATCTCAACCCTGGGTCCAGTCCTATCCTTCTCCATAATTATATTGAAACTAATGGAATTGTGATCACTGGACCCAAAGTGCTCGCCAGTACATACCTCTGTCACCTGCCCTATCTCATTCCCTAACAGGAGATCCAACACTGCCCCTTCTGTAGTTGGTACCTCTATGTATTGCTGCACATTTTACAAACTCCAAACCATCCAGCCCTTTTACAGAATGGGCTTCCCCCCAGTCTATGTGTGGAAAATTAAAATCTCCCACAATCACAACCTTGTGCTTACTACAAATACCTGCTATCTCCTTACAAATTTGCTCCTCCAATTCTCGCTCCCCATTAGGTGATCTATAATACACCCCTATAAGCGTTACTACACCTTTTCATTCCTCAATTCCACCCAAATAGCCTCCCTAGACGAATCCTCTAATCTATCCTGCCAAAGCACCGCTGTTGTATTTTCTCTGACAAGTAATGCAACACCTCCCCCTCTTGCCCCTCCAATTCTATCACACCTGAAGCAATGAAATCCAGGAATATTTAGTGGCCAATCACACCCCTCCTGCAACCACATTTCACTAATAGCTACAACATCATATTTTCAGGTATCAATCCATGCTCTAAGCTCTTGTACCTTTCTTACAATGCTCCTAGCATTAAAATAGATGCATTTAAGAAACTCTCCACCTCTTACTCTCTGTTTATCCCTAATGGTGCAAACCTTAATCATTCAAAACAATCATTACTGATCTGTTCTCCGTAGCGAAAATCTCACGCAAGCGCTGTTGGCTAAAACACTCTCTCCAGTAACCTTTAAACTATGAAGCTGCCAAATCATACCAAATAACACGTAAAAATACACGGCCAATATAAAGTAGAAATAATGTATGTACAGTGTAGTATCACGAGAATCGGGAAGACAGCTTGCCGAGCACACTGATGATGGTGTGTTAGACTGAGTCGTTGCAGATTGGGTGGTGCAGTGGCCCCTACCCTCCGGGCCGCCGACCGATACATTGCCGCGAAGCACGCAGGAATGCAGCAGTAGCCAGGAGGCACACAGCACATCTTTAAGAAAAAAACCGAAATAAACAAGCTAATTAATTAGGTGCTGCCCGACACGTAATTGTCGGCCCAGATCAGTGCCAACTGCCGATTGCATCGCCTCTGATCTGGGCCAACAATTATGTGTCGGCGGCACCTAATTAATTAGCATGTTTATTTCGGCTTTTTTCTTAAAAATGTGCTGTGTGCCTCCCGGCTACAGTTGCATTCTCTGCAAATCGGTATCTGTCCATGGCGTGGGGGTTGGGGTGGTGGGACACTGGGGTGTCGTCTGTTTCTATTAGGGCAGGCAGCTCATCTTCTACCTCTGCCCACCTTGATGTCGAAGGTCGTGGTTCATTGTCTGCTGTGGCTGATGTGGAAGGCTTGCTTGACTGCTGAGCCTCGCGCATTTTTCTATCACACAGTTCTTTGTAAGGACTCAAACCATCCTGCAAGTATCTCCTAAACCGACGTACCCTTTCAAAATTAAAGTCGTACTTTATCATTACTCATTCGGTTTCGATTGTTATCCTTTTTTCTTCCAATTGCATCAGCTCTTCATCTGTCAGTTCTTGGTCATGGGATGCCAAAACCTCTTCAACATCATGTTCGTCAGCTTCCACAAGCCAAACTCACTTTGTCCTTATTTTGTTCACCATGATCAAAACGCTTAATTATGTCTATTTTTACGCTAAGTGTAACACCCTTACGAGCTCTTTCAGGCTTTTCGGATACTTTAGATCTCATCTTGTAAACGGCTGCTCACAGGCTCGTGTTAAAGCAGTGCTGTTCCGAATCCGGGGGGGAGCGGCTGCTTGGGGCGCGCGCTGCCTTTTATCGCGCGCTGATTTTTTTTTCGTAACAGTGAAAACACCTTCTGAAAGCGAAATCGGTACTAATGTAGGTCTTTCGTAACAGTGAGGTTTCGTAAAGCAAACATTCGAAAAGCGGGGGACACCTGTACTATAAAACTGTGTTTTAATTCCTAACAACTTATCGACAGAGGAATTCATCCAGTGTATGCCACTGTGTTCTTTTGAATGACTGTAAATGAACAAAATCGGCACAGACACCTAGTGCAGATAATGGACTGCCTTCATACAATGCCTTCTACAGATGCATCTTCCCAATCTTCATTTTCATTGCAACGTTCCAAGATGATTGTCTGTATCTTCAAGGTTTTTGAAATTCCTAACTTGCTGAAGAAGTAAAATTGTTTCATTTTCACTCCTATCCGTTTCTGGCATTTCGAAGCCTGAATGCTTGAAACCTCAGTGTTGCAAAACAGTTCTGAATCGTCCTGCTGCTTATTTCTTGCCATCCATCAGTGACAAAAATCACTGCTTTTTGAACACAAACACACATGACTAACACTATTTTAAAACTGTTTGCTATAACAGCTGCACAAATTTATACAACTGGCACTAGTTAGAAACTGTTTGACAACAGTCTCCTGTCCCAATTAAGTGACTTAGTGTCCCAAATAAACAAAGTGAATCCTGGCTATTTTCTTGATTAGCTTTTGTTCTTTAAGAGTTGTCCCAAATAAGTAGCTGTAACTTGCCCACTACTGACATTAGGCTCTTTGGCCTATAATTTCTCAGTTTATTGTTGGAGACTTTCTTAAACAACAGATTAACATTAGCAATCTTCCATCCTCTGGCACCTCACCCATAGCTAAGGATGTTTTAAATAGCTCTGCTAGGACCTCTGCAATTTCTGTACTAGCCTCCTGCAAGGTCCAGGGGAACATCTTCCTAGGGCCTGCAGATTTATGCACCTTAATTTGCTTCAAGACTGCAAGCATCGCCTCCTCTTTATACAGTCATGACCTCAATGCTGTTTTAGCTCACTTCTATAGACTCTGTGTCTGTCTCCCAAGTAAATAAAGATGCAAAAAGATCAATTTATGGTCTGTCCCATCTCTTTCAACTTCATGAATAGATGACCATGCTGATCTTCAAGAGGATTAATTTTGTCCCTTACTATCCTTTTGCTTTTAATATATCTCTAGAAGCCCTTAGGATTCTCCTTCACGTAGTCTGCGAGAGGAACCTCATGCCTTCTTTTAGCCTTCCTGCTTTCTCTATTAAGTGTTCTCTTGCATTTTTATACTCTTCAAGTACTTAATTTGTTCCTTTCTGCTTGTACCTCCTTTTTAACCAGAGTCTCAATATATCCCAAAAACCAAGGTTCCCCTAAGTCTGTTAGCCTTGCCTTTCGTTCTGACAGGAAAATTACCAACTCAATGTGGAACAAAGTTTCACTAAGCTGATATTACATTGAAATAAATATGTCAGGAAATCCTAATTAGACATCTTAAATTTCATGTCAATTTCTAGAAAATCTTTGTTTAACTGTGTCATCTAAATCATTTAACATGATTTATATATTTGTTGCCCTTGCTCTGTATCATTTCAAAACTCTGTTGAAAAGAAGTTCAGCTTTGAGTTTTTGCCTCCTCTTAAAAATTCTGTCATTTTTAGAGGATGTGACAGTCACTGAAGTTTGAAAAAGAAATTTAAGATATTAGTAAGAGTCAGTAAAATTCCTTCAATTGATTTTAATGTGAAATTTGTGCTTACAAAACATTTCTGTGATTATGGAACAATTCTTGAAAGAAAATAATTTTGGTTGGTGTTCCTCTAAAATTTATTTTCACCTTTCCAGGTCCTTGATTACTTGTTTATTCATGGACGACTCTGTGAGCAAGGCTTTGAACCAACACTCGTAGAGGAAAGCCTAGAAATCAATCAGTGTTCAGAGCCAAAGGTCAGTTGAGCTTTTCCTTAATTGCTTATTGTATTTATTTTCATATCTAATAAGAAACTTAAATTTGTTACAAGTTAGAGGCAAGGGTCCCATGCCATATGCTGTAAAACTGAATTTGTTAAATTTAGTTAATTCATGGCATAGAGGGCATACAGGAGTGAGATATATCAGCTAGTTCAGTGGTGTCGTAGCAATAATCTTGCAGTCAACATCGGTACTTGCCACTACTCGAATTCGTATGATGCTTTAAAGTAGTTGGACACGTGTTGTGCCTTGGATAAGTAACCAAAACTAATCCAAAAGATCGACTTCAAGGAAGCTTTTGATATTGGAGGTTACTATGGGAACACTTGAGGAATTTCCAAGAATAGGAAAAATATACACAATTGTCTGATGTTAGTTAGCAAGGGCAAGGATTGGATCTCTTGTGAGTCACTGATAAAATCTGGCTGCGTGGTGCATAACAACAACCTCTCACAATGTCAGCAAGACCAAGGAGCTGATTATCGACTTCAAGGGAAGGAAAAAGAGGTCCATGACTCTGTCTTCATCAGGGGATCAGAGGTAGACAGGGTCAGCAACTTAAAATTCCTTGGTGTTATTATTTAGGAGGATCTGTCCTGGACCCAGCATGGAGGTACGATTATGAAGAAAGCACAACAGCACTTGTACTTCCTTCGGAGTTTGCAAAGATTCAGCATGAAATCTAAAACTTTGACAAGCTTCTATAGATGTGTAGTGAAGAATATATTGACTGGCTGCATCACTGAAGAGCCTTAGCAATTCAAGTCAGAATAACTGATGCGAAGAGTAAGGAAGGCATTTTTGTTGGTGCACAAATCAAACAGGTTATTAACGACAGGCAATTTGAAGAAGTTCTAGAGGTACAAAGAGGGTTTTTTTTTTGGTTTCTCAGGTAACTTAATTCCTGAATATTCTCACTTAATTCTTGTGTATTCTATAGATGTGCAGTAGAGGTGCTTGATTACTATTAATTGTCTAGTGTGAAACCTGTTCTATCACCTTTCACTTGCCTTGCATCTTTTTCAGACCCTGGAATTTCTTCACCTCATGACTAAGTTCAGAGAAATGGGCTTTGAGCAAGGCGTTATTAAAGAAGTCCTCGTTGTTCACAAAAACGACCAGGAGAAAGCTCTGGAAGACTTAATGACCCGTGCAGGAGCCAGCTGAAAGCATCTCTTCTATCTCAGCTTCATTGAGGGTGTAGAGGGGAAAGAAGTTCATCCCACATACGATTCATTTTCCAGTTCTGTTTTATACACACGGCTGTGTATTTCTTTATTTTTATTTGGAATGGGATTGGAAGGGATGGGCAGGCATTAGGAAACAAACTCTGCTTTATAAGGAAGTCTAAGCTGAAGAAGACACAAGTACAGGATGTCTGTGGTAGAACTCTTAATGTTTTTACAGCTTCCCTGGATCAAAGGAACCTGAAATAGTACGGCTGAAGTATTTTTCACTCGTCTTTCCAAACATAAGAGATCAATATATTCAATGTTAAGTTTTTCTGAGTTCTCCACCCCATCCAAATTCCCTTCCAACAACAATACTACAAATTGTGCATTGCCATTCTCGCAGTGGAGTTTAGTTTGGTATGTGGAAAAGCTGGATAATAATTTTCTAAGGTTAAAGCTGCTTTTTTTGTCCTTTGTGAAAGGATACATTTACTGGACTGTAGGCTATTTTAAAGTTGTTTATGATTACATACCCTATAGTGCAATAGGAATTAATAGATTGGGACTAGTCTGTCATCTGTCACTGGCTGGGTGTTGCGTTACTAAATGAATGGGCAGAGAGAGCAAAACTCTCATTCTTAACAAACAAACAACAAGAAAATGAGCAAACCCAGCAGTGATTTGCGCTCCATCCCTGTGTGGGTCAAATTCACATAGATTCCCTTATAGGAAATCTATTCCTAGACTCTTAAAAGAATTGCAGCGTGAGGTAAATTTTACATCTACTTTAAGCACTTTCTTTAAATTGTCTTGTTGCCGCTGCACTTGTTTCATTCTCACTGTTGTCAAATGTTACATTATGTCTTCCTCACCGCTGTAGTTCTGGAGTGTTTCCTTTACTATTAATCTTCATTATTAACAGCAACAAATTAATTTTCTTTTCATATAAGAACAGAAATCACATTGTTCTGTATTTTACATTTCACAAGACTTCAAACATCGGAAGCATTTCTGAATCTTAAATGCTAAAAAGTTTGATTCTGCAGAAACAGGTACTAATAAAACTTCAAAAATGTGTTTCACTTCTTTGATTAAAGTTTTAACTCTGATTATTCTAACTTTCAATGATTGAACAATTTAATATAACAAATTAGGTTTTGATCAAACTTCAAACTGAACTCTAGGAAAGGATTTTTTCTCATAGATTGGTGGAGTATTTTTCTGTTCTTGGTGAAACTAGTTAAATTGCAGTCTTCTGGAAATATTAGATTTCTGCTGCAGTTTTTTTTTGGCCCAGGTGGTAGCCAGGTCATCCCTCAACCTCTCAACACTGTGCATAACCCACTCACTTCCCCCCCCCCCCCCCGGAGCTGCCTGCAGATGTTAAGTGTTTGTGACAAACAAGTTTTACATAGTTTATCAATCCAAGCGAATATGCCTCATGGTGTTTGCAAATTACTATAATGAACAGAACATCAATTCTACATTTTTGGAATTTTCTCAGTCTGGTCTGCATTTTTTATATGTTTGGATTCTCAAATTTACTTGTGCTCTTTTAACAATTATTCTTGGTAAGAATTCACATTAATTGAGTTAGAATGTTAATATAGGTAGGTTGGATGCTTTTGCATCTGCAGAAGATGCAAGTGTGTACTTTAGAAATAACTTTCGAAGGACAATCATTTTTATAATTGGATCTGCTCAGTTCATAACTTTTTGAATGGTTTCTGTTTCCAGATACCTTCTGAATCAAACCTTGGCTTATCCAAAAGGCTGTTGTTTCTCCATAATGCCCTGCATTAGATTTTATTGACACATAACCCAAGCCTTGTTGACCTTTGCTAACTCAAATGCACACAAAGCGTCGTCTTTAGTCGATTGCTTATTCCATTCACCACTCCGGGTTTCTCTTCTAGTAACAGTAATGTGTTTACATGGCACCTTGCACATAGTAAAGTTTTATAAGATGTTTCACAGGTATAGCAAACCAGATTTGACACTGAGACCCTTGGGAAGTATTTCCATCATTTTCTGTTTCAATTAGTAGCACCATGTCTTCTGAAGCCATTGGCACCAATGAGGAAAAATTAAGAATTGCCATGACTAATCCAATCTTCATGTACCAGCTCCAGAACCTGTAGCTTATTGCTCTTCAAGCACATGTGCAAAGACTCCAGTATTTTGAAGTTTTTTGTCTTGACTACATTTTCAGTATATTTCTGATCTCTACCACTCACCTTAAACACTTAATGGATGCTGCATTTAATGGTGTCTTAAGCTACTAATTTTTAAAAAATAATATCATTATCATTTTGAAAGTTATTTTGGTATTAGGGAATTAAAGTTTTTGGCTGAGCTGCTTTGTCGCTGTGGAGTTCCTCTTTTGATGGGTTATCCTCATAGCATTGGTCCATCTATGGAAAAACCTAAAGCTCCTCTCCTTCCATTTCCCTCTGAGTGTAAAGAACTCTTCAAACCCCACCTTTTCTTAGTTCAGTTGTCTTGCACCTTGCCTAAATTATTTGCTACATGAACCATAACTCGCTATTGTTCATCTGAGAAAAGTTTGATATACTGTCAGCAAACAAGTATGAATTATTAGTAAACTGGAATCTTATGCACATGAAACATGTCTTTTGGAATCAAATTGTGGATAGACCAACATAAATAAAGTTCATTTTTCTCTCTTTGAAGCTAATTCAAAGTATCAAACGTCACAAATCAGTTTGTGGTAAATTGGATGTTTCAATCCATTAGTGGAAGTCTAATTTCAAGATAACTTTTTAATTGGATTAATGAATGCTTTAGGAAAACCTGCTTCATTATTTAGTGGGTAAAATATTCTAATATGCCTATATATACATACTCAGTGGCCGCTTTATCAGGTATGCCTTTACATCTGCTCATTAATGCAAATATCTAATCAGCTAATCATGTAGCAGCAACCCAGTGCATAAAGGCATACAGAGATGGTCAAGAGGTTCAGTTGCTGTTCAGACCAAACATCAGAATGCGGAAGAATGTGACTTTGACTGTGGAATGATTGCTGATGCCAAACAGAGTGGTTTGAGTATCTCAAAAACTGCTGACCTCCTGGGATTTTCAGGCACCACAGTCTCTTAGAGTTTACAGAGAATGGTGCGAAAAAAAATATCAATTGAGCGGCAGTTCTGTGGGCAAACACACCTTGTTAATGAGAGCGGGCAGAGGAGAATGGCCAGACTGGTTCAAGCTGACAGGAAGATAACTAACTCAAATAACCACACATTACAACAGTGGTGTGCAGAAAAGTATCTCTGAATGCACAACACATCAATCCTTGAAGTAGATGGGTTACAGCAGTAGAAGACCTCACTGGATCCAACTCCTAAACCTAATAAAGAGGCCCCTGAGTGTATGTAGTATACTGTCACCAGTGGAGGGTATCAATCAAAGATTCTAGCTTCATACCTCACTCTCCACTGCTTAAACTTACTGATAGAATAGATTTTGTTGACATTCTGCAAGAATAAATGAATTTAACTCTACCAATATCACTCAACTGGAAAGTTTGTGAAATTCACATTATGAATATCTTTTCAATGTTTTCCAAATAAGTCAAAGTTGACAGTAAAACTCTCTCTACGGCTATCATCAGGATTTTTGGTTGTTAGCAAGACACATAAAAAATGCTGGTAAGCGCAGCAGGCCAGGCAGCATCTATAGGGAGAGGTACAGTCGACGTTTTGGGCTGAGACTCTTTGTCAGGACTAACGGAAAGAAGAGGATGCTGCCTGGCCTGCTGCGTTTACCAGCAGATTTTATGTGTGTTGCTTGAATTTCCAGCATCTGCAAATTTCCTCGTGTTTTGGTTGTTAGTACAGTTTTGATTGTATTTTCAATTCTGTTCTTTTTCTAACTTTGGTTGAAATAAAACAATATATTCTTACCCACCCAATACATTTGCTACTTCTGGGGGAAAAAATGTGGGGAAACATTTGGCAAGGAGTTTCATATTTTCCCTCACACTCTCTTACTTTGGTAATCCTGTATGATAGATGGAAAAAGACTGCAGAGAGACTCGTGAGACAATGTAGGACTGGGGATAGGAGAGACAAAGGAGGTGTGGTTTCATATAAGGGCTTATCAATTTAGGGTGAGGAGAATGTCTTCTCAAGGAATAGCAAATCTTTGGAATTCTCTATCTCTGAGAGTCATAGAAGCTGAATCATTGAATATATTCAAGGTTGAAATGGACAGATTGGTGATCTACAGGGGAGTTGAGGGTTATATATCATGGGTCCAAGTTTACACAAGTCACAACCTGAATGAATGTTGGAGCAGGCTTGAGAGGTTATATTGTCAATTCCTGCACTTACCATAGTCATAGTCTTGGAGCCATACAGTATGAAGTCAGGAAATTCAGCCCGATTAGTTCACACCAGTCTCAGTCCAAAACATTAACTGTTCATTTCCCTCAATAGATGCTATCTGAGTTCCTCCAGCATTTTATGTGTGTAGTTCATACTGAGCAAGGTTTTAGTTCAAGGGTTCCCAATCTGAGCTCCATGGACCCCTTGCTTAAATATTGGTCCTTGGCATGTAAAAGGTTGGGAACTCTTGTTTTAATTAGTCTTATTTCCTACATTTAGCACTTTCCTATTCTGTGTACTGGTCCAAATGCTCTTTAAACTTCACTGTGGTAGTGTAGCGGTCAGTGCAATGCTATTACAGCTCGGCTGTCAGAGTTCAGAATTCAATTCCAACGTCGTCTATATGGAGTCTGTCTGTCCGTCCGTCCGTCCTCCCCGTGGAATGTGTGGGTTTTCTCCAGGTGTTCCGGTTTCCTCCCACTGTCCAAAGTTGTACCAGTTGGTAGGTTATTTGGTCATTGTAAATTGTCTGTGATTAGGCTATGGTTGAATTGCAGGTTGTTGGGGCAGCACACTTCAAATGTATGGAAGGGCCTTTTTTGCGCCGTATCTCTAAATTAAAGAAAAATAAACTTTGTAATTGTACCTGCCTCCACCACCCTCTGCAAAAATTTGCCCTTCAGCTTCCTTTAAATCTTGCCCTCTCATCTTAAAGTTGTGAATCTTTCCTGTACCCTCCAGCTTAATCACAACAATATGGCCCAGGACTGCACAAAATAATCTGGGTGTGGCCTTGCCAATGTCTTGTAGAGCTATGATGTCCTTATACTTCTACTCTATGCCCTATCTGCTGAAGACAAGCATGCCATGTTTCTCTTCCACCACCTTGCCTAACTGTATCATCATTTTTCAAGGAACTCTTTCTTTTTATATCCTTTCCCTATCATTCTCTGTACATTGTGCCTTAGTTCAGCTTCCCAAAATGTGTCACTTTGTACCTGTCCAAGTCAAAGTCCATTTGCCAATCCTTTGCCCACTTTTCCAGTGGATCTAGATCCTGTTGTAACTGTTCTCACTGTCCACCACACCACCAACTGTGGTGTCTTCCGCAGTCTTACAAGCCATTCCAACCACATTCTCATCCAAGTTGTAAATATGGATGACAAACAACAAAGGACGCAGCACACTGAGTCACAACCCTCCACTTCCACTCTCTAACTCCTCCTACGTATGTCTTATGGTCCTGTGATCTGGTCTGCAAATTTTGCCAGTGTTGTCTGGTTGGATATGGGCCAATTAACATATCTACAGATTTGTTAAGAGCAAATTGATTTCAAAGGACCAGATTGGTCCTCTGGAAGTTCAGAATGGCTGTCTATGCCAAAAGAGATGAGGGAGATATCTTAAATGGACTATTTACATTTGTATTTACTTGGGAGGTGGACACAGGTCCATGGAAGTGAGGCAAAACAGCAGCAAGGTCGTGGACCCTATCAGTTTTTATTTATTGACATACAACATGCAATAGGCCCTTACGGCCCTTCAAGCCACGCTGCCCATTAACCGTCGATCTAACCTCAGCCTAATCAAAGGACAATTTACAATTTCCAATTAACCTACCAACAGGTACGTCTTTGGACTGTGGGAGGAAACCGGGGCATCCGGAGAAAACCTAGGCAGCCACAGGGAGAACGTACAAACTCCTTATGTGCAGCTGCGGGAATTGAACCTGGGTCGCTGGAACTGTAAAGTGTTGTGCTAACCATACGCTTTGCTGTCCTGAGGCAAATCAGGATGGACAAATTCCCAGGGCCTAACAAGGTGTTCCCTTGGACCCTGTGGGAGACAAGTACAGAAATTACAGGGACCCTACAGAGATATTTAAATCATCCTAAGCAACGGGTGAGGTCCCAGAAGACTGGAAGATAGCTAATGTTCTTCTGTTGTTTAAGAAAGGCTCTAAGAATAAACCAGGAATAGACCAGTGAACCTGACATCAGTAGCGGGAAAATTATTGGAAGGTACTCTAAGGTCATTGGGTATATGAGTATTTGGATAGACGTGGACTGATTAGAGATGGTCAGCATAACTTGGTCATGTCTAATCAATCTTGTAGAATTTTTTTTCAGGGTGTTAGCAGGAAAGTTGATGAAGGTAAGGCAGTTAATATTGTCTACATGGACTTCAGCAAGGCATTTGACAAGATCCCGCATGGGATGTTGGTCAAGAATGTTTAGTCACTTGGCATTCAAGGTGAGGTAGTAAATTGGATTAGACATTAGCTTTGTGGGAGAAGCCAGAGAGTGGTAGTGTTACTAGTAGTGTGCTGTAGGGATCGGTGTTCTGTGGTAGAACGAAGGGAGCTGGGAATACAGGCCCATAATTCATTGAAAGTGGCGTCACAGGTAAATAGGGTTGTACAGAAAGCTTTTGGCACATTTGCCTTGATAGATCAAAGTATTGAGTACAGGAGTTGGGATGGTATGTTGAAGTTGTATAAGACATTGGTGAGGCCTGATTTGGAGTATTGTGTGCAGTTTTAGTCACCTACCTAAAGAAAAGATGTAAATAAGATTGAAAGAGTTCAGGAAAATTTACAAGGATGTTGCTGGAACAGGAAGACCTGAGTTGTAAGGAAAGATTGAATAAGTTTGAACTTTATTCCCTAGAACATAGAAGATTGAGGAGAGATTTGATAGAGGTATACAAAATTATGAGTGGCATAGATAGGGTAAATGCAAGCAGGCTTTTTCCACTGAGGTTGGGTGAGACTGCAACTAGAGGTCATGGGTGAGCGTCTATCGGAAGTCATGGGGGTAGTTCTAGTGCTGGCTTCTTTCTGGCTGGTCTACTTTAGATTTAGCTTTGGGGTCACAGGGGAGTGGTGGGAGGGGCTTCACTTTTTAGTTTTTTTCTTCTTGGGCTACTTACTTTACCGAAGTATTGGTCGTGTTCTCCTTCCCGTTATCTCTTGTTTGTTCTGTTCCCTTTCCAGGTTCGTGGGTCGAACCTATTGTCAATCCTTTTTTTTGCGGGTTGACTTTAGGGTTTATGGAGTCTACTATTAATTTTGCCTCTTGGAATACTAACGGTCTTAACCATCCAATTAAAAGGAAAGAAGTTTTTAAAGTATTCAGGAGACTTAAAGCACATGTCTTATTCTTACAAGAGACCCATGTGCGGAGGGGGGACAGACTACATCTTTTTAAATTTTGGAAGGATCAACACTTCCATTCGAATTCTAACGCTAAGATTCAAGGAGTTTCTATTTTTATACATCCCTCAATCACTTTTGTACAACACGATATTATTTCTGATCCAAATGGTAGGTTTCTATTGGTTAGTGTTCTACTCTTTAATAAGAAGGTAGTTTTGGTTAACATCTATGTTCCTAACATGGACTGTCCGGAATTTTATAAATCATTATTTAATCTGTTCCCAAATTCGAATGAGTTTTCACTAATCTAGGGCGGGGATCTTAATACTTGTTTATCCCCAGCTTTGGACCGTTCGGCTCCTTTACTGACCTTACCCAATAAATCTGCAACCTTGATTAACTCATTCCTTTCAGATTCCGGGTCGACGGACATTTGGCGTTTTTTGCATCCTCAGGAAAACGATTTTTCTTTTTTTTTCACATGTTCACTGTTTCTATTCAAGAATTGATTATTTTTTTATTGACTCTCGTTTTATTTCTTCAGTGGTTAAATGTGAATATGACTCTATAACCATTTCGGATCATGCTCCACTTAAGCTTTCTAATAAAATTCAGGCCAATACACAAAATAATAGACAATGGTGTTTTAATTCGCTGTTGCTTCAGGACTCGGATTTTGTTAACTTTATGAATGAACAGATTGATCTCTTTTTTACAATCAACTATACAGAAGATATTTCTATGAACATCCTTTGGGATACTTTTAAAGCTTATATTCGTGGTCAGATCAACTCGTACTCTGCTGCTTTGAGGAAGAAGCTGAAGCAGGAGGAGCAGCTGGTTATTGTGGACAAGATTAAGGAAATTGATAAGACATACACTACAGCTCCCTCTGAGAAGTTGTATAAACAAAGAACTGAACTTCAAATGGAACATAGTTTATTACTTTGTCCTCAATTGCAAATCAATTAATGAAAACAAGAAGCGAATTTTATGTACATAGTGACAAAGTTGGTAAACTGTTGGCTAATCAGTTGAAGGCTAATTATACTAAATTTCAAATTAATCAGATTTATAATCAAAAAGATCGACATATTTGATCAAGCTGAGATTAATCAATCCTTTTTTGATTTTTATTCCTCCTTATATCAATCAGAGTCTCCACGAGACTCTAAATATATGTATGACTTTTTAGATAACCTAGATTTTCCTAAGATTTCACAGGATATGTCTCTATGCTAGACACTTCCTTTACCACTGATGAGATTAAGAATGTTATTTTCTCTATGAACCCGGAGAAAGCTCCTGGCCCTGATGGGTTTACAGCGGAATTTTATAAATTTTTTGCATCCTCATTAATTCCTTGGTTATTTAGGATCCTGGAGGCCTCATTAAAACTTGGTAAACTTCCCGAATCCCTCTATATTAGAACAATTATCTAACAAATATAATTTATCAAGAACACATTTTTTTAGATATCTCCAAGTTAGAAATTTCCTAAGTACTATACTCTCTTCCTTTCCGACGCTACCTCCTACATATATTTTAGGTACTATAATTAACCTTAATCCATGTCAGAAAGGTGTAACGGCTATTATTTATAATACTATTATGAAACTTAGGAAAGCTCCATTCGATAAGATTAGGTCAGATTGGGAAAAGGAATTGGGCTTTATTATTTTGGCGGATGACTGAGCGTATATTTTACAACTAGTCAATACTTCCTCTATCTGTTCTAAACACTCCCTAATTCAATTTAAGGTTATCCATAGAGCACATATGTCTAAAGATAAATTAACTCGTTTTTATTCTCATATTAATCCTCTTTGTGACAGATATCATGGGGAGATAGCCTCCTTAACTCATATGTTTTGGTCCTGTCCTACTCTGGAAACTTTTTGGAGAGACATTTTTAATATTATTTCAAAGGTATTGAATATAGATATCTCTCCCCATCCTATTACTGCTATCTTTGGATTACCTAAAATTTCCAGTAACCTTTCTCCTTCAGCCCGTAGAATGATTGCATTTCTTGCTTTAATGGCAAAAAGATGTATTTTACAACATTGGAAGGAGACTAATGTTCCAACTACATTCCTTTGGTTTTCCCAGACGATACTATGTTTAAATTTGGAGAAAATTAGAAGTAATCTTTATGATTCTTCAGCTAAATTTGAACAGACCTGGAGATCTTTTATTCAACATTTTCATTTAATGTAATTTTTTTTCTCTCTCGGTCCATATTTATATTCCCTTCTTGCTTTTTAACTGTTTTTAAAGGAGGTCGGGTTTGAGGACGTGATTGTTTTAAGTTGTTTAACTCTACTTGATACCTAGTTAGCCCATTGCTTTGCTTTTTAGATTAGTTGCACGGTGGGTTTTTTTGGGGTTTTTTTTTGGTTTTTTTAAAATTTCCTTATTGACATGTATGAAAATTAGTATACTATTATATTACCCTGTTATTTTATATCTAAACTGCACTGTTTGTACTAATTTTTTTGTGTATTAATATCTCTTGTAAAGTTATATTGCAACAGTGTATTAGTGCCTATATGGTTTACCTTTTGTGTACTAATTCAATAAAAAGATTTAAAAAGAAAAGTACATAGGAGTCCCAATGAGAGAGCTTGTGATACTAGATCTGCTATGAAAGAATGAGACAGGGCAGGTGACAGAAGTTTGTGTAGGGGAAAACTTTGCAACCAGTGACTACAATGCCATTGGTTTCAAAGTAAATATGCAAAAAGATAGGTCTGGTCCATGGGTTGAAATTCTAAATTGGAGAAAGGCCAATTTTAATGGTATCAGAAATGACCTGGCAAGTGTGACCAGAAAGGCTATTTTCTGGTAAAGGTGTACTTGGAAAGTGGAGACCTTCAGAAACAAAATTTTGAGAGTAGAAACCTTGTATGTGCCTGTCAGAAAAAATGTACAGATATCAAGGGAAGGGAACCTTAGTTTTCAAGAGATACTGATGCCCTTGTTAAGAAAAAAAAAGGAGGTACATAGTAGGTATAGGTAAGTAGGAACAATTGAGGTGCTTATGGAGTATAAGATAACACTTTAAGAAAAAAATCAGGAAGGCTTAAGAAAAGAAGGCAAGAAATTGCTCTAGCAGATAAGGTGAAGGAAAATCCTAGGGGATTCTACAGATATGTTAAGAGCAAAAGGATTGCACAGAATAAACCTGGTCCTCTGGAACACCAGGTATGGCAATCCATATGTGGAGCCGAAACAGATGGGTGAGATCATAAATGAATTCTTGGCATCTGCATTTACTTGGGAGATGGATACAGAGTCTAACAAAGTGAGGCAAAGTGGAATCAACTTCATGGACCCTGTACAGATTACAGAGATGTTTGCTACCCTGAGGCAAATCAGGGTGGATAAATCCCCTGGGCCTGACAAGGTTTTCCCTCGGATTCTACAGGACGTAAGTGCAGAAATTTAAAACACCAACAAGAGAAAATCTGCAGATGCTGGAAATCCAAGAAGCACACACATGAGATGCTGGAGGAACTCAGCAGGCCAGGCAGCACCTATGGAAAAAAGTACAGTCAGGCTGAAACCCTTTGGCAGGACTGAAGAAAACAAGCTGAGGAGTACATTTGAAGCATACTTAAAACATCCTTAGGTCATGATTAACATCTTATAGTGTTGTTTCAGGAAGTTACCAGGAAAGTGGATGAAAGCAAGGCAGTGGATGAAAGCAAGGCAGTGGATGTTGTCTACGTGGATTTTAGTAAGGCATTTGACAAGGTCCCGCATGGGAGGCTGGTCAAGAAGGTTCAGTCGCTCAGCACTCCGGATGAGGTAGTAAATTGGATTAGATATGGCTTTGTTGGAGAAGCCAGAGAGTAGTAGTAAAGAGATGCCTTTCTCACTGGAGGCCTGCGACTAGTGGGGTGCTACAGGGATCAGTGCTGGGTTCTTTGTCATCTATTATCAATGATCTGGATGTTAATGTGGTTAACTGGATCAGCAGATTTGCAGATGACACCAAGAATGGTGTGTAGTTGACAGTGAGGAACGTTATCACAGCTTGCAGAGGGATCTGGATCAGCTGGAAAAATGGGCAAGTTGGAGTACTGTGCGCAATTTTGGACACCTACCTAGAGGAAAGATAGAGCACAGAGAAAACTTACAAGGATGTTGCCGGGTCTGGAAGATGTGAGTTATAAGGAAAGGTTAGGAATGTATTTTTTAGAACATAGAAGACTGAAAGGAGATTTGCTGGAGGTATACAAAATTCTAAGGAGTATAGATCGTGTAAATGCAAATAGGCTTTTCCCACTGAGGTTCGGCAGGAGTGCAACCAGAAGTCATGGGTTTAGGGTGAAAGGTGAGAAGTTTAAGGGGAACCTGAGGGGACACTTCTTCACTCAGAGGGTCATTAGAGTGTGGACTGACCTGCAAGTGGTGCACGCAAACTGAATTTCAACGTTTAAGAGAAGTTTTGATAAATATATAGATAGTAGGGCAAATAGAGGACTACAGTCCTGGTGCAGGTAGTTGGTGAGGCAGTTTAAGTGGTTTTAGCATGGATTGGATAGGCCAAAAAGCCTGTTTCTGTGCTGTACTTTACGACTCTATGCAACCTTGTGTGCTAAATGCTCTTTTCACCATCCTGCCTACCTGTAGTGCCACCTTCAACAAACTATGACCTTGTACTACCTTATCCTCCCCAGTGCCCTACCATTCATAGCACGTCCTGCAGTAGATTGACTTTCCAAAATGCATCACATCACAAAAATCATCTGCCTTATTCTTTAACCTTAATATTTTAAATTATTTTTCTTAATTGTGCTAAACACTTCATTTCAAAATGAAGTGGCCGCACTGGAAATATCATCGACCACTATATCCTGTGTGCTGCATGTGACCGTACATACTGTGTTTTGAACCTTAGGTCACCACTCCCACCCCACCCCACCTCACAAAGGAACCCTGTTTCTTTTAGCTTTACAGTATATATGTGTATGGTTGAATGACAATTAAACCTGAACTTGAAATTTGAGTGTATTATTCCAAACTTATCCACATTAACACAGAGGGTTGTAAAGAAAGCTTTTGACACATTGGTGTACAAAATCAAAGTATTGAGAACAGGAAAAGGGATGTTACGTTGAAATTGTATAAGACATTGATGAGGCCTAATTTGGAGTACTGCATGCAGTTTTAATCACCTACCTACAGGAAGGATGTAAATAAGGTTGAAAGAGTACAGGGAAAATTTATAAGAATGTTACTGGGTCTGGAGGACCTGAGTTATAAGGAACCATTAAACACGTTAGGACTTTATACTTGGAACGTACGATATTGAAAGGAGATTTGATAGAGGTATACAACATTAAGAGGGAGATACATAGGATAAATGCAAGAAGACATTTTTCCACTGAGGTTAGGTGGAACTACAATGAGACATGGGCTAAGGGTGAAAGGTGAAAAGTTTAAGGGTAACATAAGGGGAAACTTCATCACTCAAAGGGTGGTGAGAGTGTGGAACGAGCTGCTAGCATAAGTAGTGCATGTGAGCTCGATTTCAATGGTTAAGAGAAGTTTGGATAGGTACATGGATGGTAGGGGTATGGAGGGCTATGGTCCCAGTGCAAGTTGATGGCATAAGGCTGTTTAAATTGTTATGCATGCACTAGATGGACCAAAGGGTCTGTTTCTTTTGTGAGGGGATCCAGGAGTGCCCCTATTAACTGTTTGAAGAGAGACAGAGAGAGACATTTATCATTGATGGTTTGTTTGGAAAGGAGAGAGAGAGACCAAGATTGACGGTTGGACTGACACGGGAGTTAACTTTGGAGTTTTACTTTGGAGATAAAAACTGAGCAGCTCGAAGGTTGTTATGGTGACCAACAGGACATTATTGATGTTACTTCCAAGGATTTGTTGCCTGCTCGCATTCCTTTACAGACAAAGGAGGGACTCTTTGAATGACAGGTGATGCTCAGCCTGGTGAAATAAATGGGAGGTCAGATGATACAGACCTCAGGACACATGATCGGGACACTGAATGAGCATTGTTGTGCCCACAGAGAAAGTGGGTTTTGGAGGATCGATCCAAATTGCTAATCCAGCGGTGAAGAAGGGGTTGACTGGTGGGGAGTTGTCTATGTGTCCACCCTTGCTGGGGTGATAGCTCCACCACAGGAAAACCGGACCCCTGGTTAAAGTCACAGTCGGTGACTCGTAAAGGATTTCGGAGGACGACGAGAAAATCGACAGCATCAGCTCACCTGAAGACTCAACTCACTCTCTCTCTCTCTCTCTCTCTCTCTCTCCATCACTACTCAAATAAATACCACGAACTCAACTGAACTGAACTTTACTCAACATCATAAGACTGTACCTTTTTACCCCTAGACTTAAAGAAGTTTGGTTTTCATACATATATATTCCACACTTACTTTTATATATAATCATTGCTAACCTGTGTGATTTATTTACATTGATATTACTGCATTGCGTAGTTACTAATAAATATTATTAGTTTATAGCAATACGAGACTCCAAAGTGTTTTCCATCTCTGCTGGTTCTTTATCCCCGTCACAGGGTCCGTGACACTTTGTTGTATTTTTCTATGACTCTAACCATCATTTGGTCATTTAGATGATCCAACTTCCTAGTTACATCTATACCTATTTACTGATACTCCTAATTATTTTATATTAAACTACTAAATTTTGTTTCTTGGTCCATCAAACTTTACAACATTCAGTAACTCTATTGGTAAATGTTCAATTACAATTGTGATTTAGCATTTATTCAAATGCAACCAGTGTACTTTAAATGAAAGAAGCAAACTTTGAACAGAAATACAATAACATTAAGTTTATCATTAGTTGTGATTTCCAAAATAGATATCATCAGGAAGAACCTCAGTTCCAGTCCAGTTGCCTGTCATTTTGAATTGAATGTCAAAGGATTATTGTTTGTCATAATGTTTCTGATGGAGTTTAAACAAACTGAAAATATTTTTGAAATTGGTGTAAATATAAGAATTTTATTGACCATGAGGTTCTTTGTTACACAAAGCATAGCAGTGATATAGTAAGTTCTGCTTCTGCATAGATACATTTATTAATGCTCTACAGTTAGAATGCCTTTAAACTACTTAGTACTCAACACATTTTGAAATGCTAAACATGATATCTTTAAGTTTTGGAAGTGACACTGAATTTTAATTACTAATCTGCAGTCAATTTTAAGAAGGCAAACTTGCAAAAATGTTCACTTTTCAGTTTATTTAAAATACAATTAATTAATCAACATTTTCATTAAACTATCCATTACAAACTTCAAACTGCAAATACAAGGAAATTACACAAATGGAGGTGAACAACATTCAAAGGAAGTGCATAGGTTCAATACAGTAAATGGTTTTTCTTTCACTGCTTGTCGTGTGTGCCCATATATAATTTAATGAAGTATTGCATTTTTGAAATAGCAAGACTTGGTTTAATCAGTTATTACTTGCTAATGATTCTTGCTTATCGGGTGGGGGAGGGGGTAATTTCTAAGTGCAGGTGTTGGAAATTTTGCACTTCCCTGATGGAACTCTAATAAGGAATATCAGATTGCGGTAATTTATGTCAAATTTCTTTTAAAACAATTGTCTGTATTAGTGTGTTTTGCCACAGAGATAGACACAAAGCTTTAATTTTGCTCTGACATTCAAGGATTGCAATATTAGCATTGTTTCAACAGTATATTAACATATATAATAAAGTGAAAACAAGGGAAGTTGAAAAGTGAAATAATGCCTTTGATTAGTTTGGATTATTCAGTGAATAGTCAAGAAACACAATTTGACATTCTTTTTTCCCAGACAAAGGTCAATGAGGACTTTGGTGAAGAAGTGATATTTATTGCTCGGGTGCCATGTTTCTAAAATTAGTAGAATCACTTTCTAATGTTCAGTAATCCTCAATCACTGCAAAATAAATGCAAGCTTACATCTCCTTAAAATGGAGTGTGCCTGCATACAGTCCATTATACTGATACATTTAAACTTGTCACTGCACAGCCTAGCTAACGACTGATTGACAAAAAAAAGACATTTACTTAACAATATTACGATATTTGCAACTTATTAAAACATTTCTAATTGTAGGAGAAAATATTAGTTTGCCTTATATTGTAGTGTGTCTGCAGGAGTACACACTACAAGTGAGAGGAAGGATCTTTGACTGAATTACGAAGTTGTGCACCTCCCAATCAATCAATGCAATGTCCTCACTAAGTGGTATGGAGTGCATGTTAACCCACCTAAATCAAAGATCAACTACTGACTCAATTCCAGTTTTCTTCAGATAGGTAATGATGAGCAAGACTATTCCACCACTCAACAATTCCATTATTTACTGTTCCCAGTGTTTGGTTTCACCACTTCATCTGGGTTTTTTTTCATGTTTTTACTGAAGCAAAATTTCAAGAAATTAATTCCAAATCTAAGTCTTATTCTCAGTTTATTTAAAAATGCATATTTAATGTTGCATATTGTTAATTAATCTACCACTATAATATAACCTTAATATTTTGTTTTCTTTCCAAATGTGCAATCTATAACTCATTTACCTAATACTCTTAACACTGGAATCAACCCCTTTTTAAGGACTTATCTTTTCTGTATCCAACCTGAATTGGCGTTGAGACTGTTTGGTCTGATTGTGTGAATTTCTGACATGGTACACCCTTTCTGAGTTTTCATCCTCTCTCTCAATGGCAGAACAGCTCCCTCTTTTGTGCGTAATTCACCAGTTTATGACTGTACAATAATGATTGAACATACGAGTCAAGCCTGTTAAGCATTATGACCCTGATGCGAGCATGTATTTTTCCTCTGTAATCATTACCTGGTGAACACATAAATAATGAACACTTGCATAGGATCCAGACAGAAGCAACCATGAACAGAGTTGAGAGGGGAAACTGTAATCTTCAAATTATATTGGACTGTACCCACACAGAAAGTTCAAAATTAGATTTCAGAATTAAGAAATATAAAGATTTATTTTTGTATCTTGTATTTAAATAATAATTGCTCCGAAACTTATAGAAAGGTCAGATATATGCACGGATAGTCTCTTGCTTTACCACTACAATTTACACTAAAGCTAAGATTCAGGATCATTAAATTATTGCTTTGTCCTGGGAGGATTATGATACTTATGGATCTCGCCTTGCAGATGCTGGATGCTTTTAGCTTTTAGCATCAGGATCTCTTCTAGTTGTGTTACATAATCATTGAAGTCCTGCCAAGTAAAAGAATTCTTTGTTCAGGCAATTTTAACCACATTGAAAACAATTATTAGCAGTATTCATACATCTAGTATATATCAGTGCAGTGTTAATCAATTATCTATAAACATCCCTTAAATATCCATATAAAAACAGCTAATCCACCCAACATTAACAATGTTTTTCATGGAACTATAAGGAATCTATTCATCCACTCATTATTGATTTTCTGTAACTTCTCCAACATAAGAAATTAAGGCTATTGTCTATGATTTAATCTGCCATGTGTTGTATTGCAAATTGATTCAGAGTTACACCCCACAGAAATAGGCTGTTCAGCCTACTGAGGTTTACACTACCAAGCACCCATTTACACGAAAGCCACACTAATCCCATTTTATTCTCCCCAATCTGCCATCGATGGCATAGTGATTAGTGAAACAGTTTAAGGTGCTAGCAATCTGGGTTCAATCCTACTGCTGCCTGGAAGGACTTTGTACGGTTTCCTCATTGCAGTGTGTGTTTCTTCCAGGTGCTCCAGTTTTCTCCCACATTCTAAAGACATCGGTTAAAGTTAGGGTTAGTAAGTTGCAGGTATGCCATGCTGGCACCAGAAGCATGGTGACACTTGCTGGCTGCCCCCAGCATATCTGCAGATTGATGCAAAAGACATATTCCACTGTATGTTTCGATATACTACATATGTGACAAATAAAGATAATCTTTAACATCCCATTCTGACATGTGATCCATGGCCTCTTTCCTCCACTGCCACGATGAGGCTCCAGATTCCACCATTCACCCACGCAATGGGCAATTTACAATGAGAAGAATAATGCAAATTAATTTTAAACTTCTATATTTATTTACATCTGCTGAAATAAGGACCTTCAAAAGAATTGTTTGTTTAAGCTAAAAGTGCAAATGTGCTGAAAGCATTTAGAACACGGGTTCCCAACCTCTTTATATGCCATGGACCAATACCATTAAGCAAGGGGTCCATACATCCCAGGTTGGGAATCCCTAATTTAGAGGTAAGCGAACTTAGGACTGTTAACAAGATGATAGAACAACAGTGACTATCTGTGCACAATAATTATAGTCCGCCAAATGCACATCATCCTACCAGTGACTGATCAAATGAAAGACATGGATATGTGATGATGTGCATAAATCTGACCGTGTCTCAATGCTCCCAGACACTGGCTGGGTAACAGCCAGGATAACAGAGACCACCTTCTGTGATCTATTTCAGAGAAGAACCGGAAACAGAATCATGAGGTTTTTAAGGGAACAAATCTGGTCCAGAAGTTCGAAGAGGTTTTCGTTCCATTCCAGATGTTTGACTATATGTTTGACTATAAGTCACAATCCAAGCTTAATTCTTAAATTAAGTGAAGAATAGGTCTTTTCAAAGTTTGTGTCAATAAAGGAGATTTATAACTGAATTTTCCAAACTCCACCCTCCTCCAGTCGGAGTAATCCACTCTCTTCATGTTGACCAACCTCCAAAGTGACAATGTATGTTGCTCATGTGCCTCCCCCTTTGGCTTTGACAGCATGAATTCCATAATTCCCAAGTTCAACCTACCCCGTTTTAGTGGTGCTAGGAAGTTTGTGAACCCTGTAGAATTTTCTCTATCTCGACATAAATATGACCTAAAATGCAATCAGATCTTCACGCAAGTCCTAAAACTAGATAAAGATACTCAATTAAATAAATCTGTTCATTTATTTATTGAGAAAAATTATCCACTATTACATGTGTAACCCTGAGGTTTGGCCAGCATACATTTGTCTAGGGTAAGATAGCCTCCGGCCCAGCCAAACTGCGAAATCTTGTTAGTGTGGATGCTGCATTATGTGTTGCCCAATTACAAATCCAAACCGCAAAATATCAGACAGTCAACCATATGCAATTAAACGATTGAAGTTTATAAATCTTAATCTGACTATAGGAGCATAGAAAACCTACAGCACAATACAGGCCCTTCGGACCACAAAATTGTGCCGAACATGTCCCTACCTTAGAAACTACTAGGCTTACCTATAGCCCTCTATTTTTCTAAGCTCCATGTACCTATCCAAAAGTCTCTTAAAAGACTCTATCGTATCTGCCTCCACCACCGTTGCCGGCAGCCCATTCCACTCTCATCATCTTATACACCTCTATCAGGTCACCTCTCATCCTCCATCGCTCCAAGGAGAAAAGGCCGAGTTCACTCAACCTATTCTCATAGGCATGCTCCCCAATTCAGGCAATATCCTTGTAAATCTCCTCTGTACCCTTTCTATGGCTTCTACATCCTTCCTGTAGTGAGGAGACCAGAACTGAGCACAGTACTCCAAGTGGGGTCTGACCAGGGTCCTATATAGCTGCAACATTACCTCTCGGCACCAAAATTCAATTCCACGATTGATGAAGGCCAATACACCATATGCCTTCTTAACCACAGAGTCAACCAGCGCAGCTGCTTTGAGTGTCCTATGGACTTGGACCCCAAGATCCCTCAGATCCTCCACACTGCCAAGAGTCTTACCATTAATACTATATTCTGCCATCATATTTGACCAACCAAAATGAACCACTTCACACTTATCTGGGTTGAACTCCATCTGCCACTTCTCAGCCCAGTTTTGCATATCAATGTCCCACTGCAACCTCTGACAGCCCTCCACACTATCCACAACACCTCCAACCTTTGTGTCATCTGCAAACTTACTAACCTATCCCTCCTCTTCCTCATCCAGGTCATTTATAAAAATCACGAAGAGTAAGGGTCCCAGAACAAATCCCTGAGGCACTCCACTGGTGACCGACCTCTATGCAGAATATGACCAGTCTACAACCACTCTTTGCCTTCTGTGAGCAAGCCAGTTCTGGATCCACAAAGCAATGTCCCCTTGGATCCCATGCCTCCTTACTTTCTCAATAAGCCTTGCATAGGGTACCTTATCAAATGCCTTGCTGAAATCCATATACACTACATCCACTACTCTTCCTTCATCAACGTGTTTAGTCACATCCTCAAAAAATTCAATCAGGCTTGTAAGGCACAACCTGCCCTTGACAAAGCCATGCTGACTATTCCTAATCATATTATACCTCTCCAAATGTTCATAAATCCTGCCTCTCAGGATCTTCTCCACCAACTTACCAACCACGGAGGTAAGACTCACTGGTCTATAATTTCCTGGGCTATCTCTACTCCCTTTCTTGAATAAAGGAACAACATCCCAACCCTCCAATCCTCTGGAACCTCTCCCGCCCCCATTGATAATGCAAAGATCATTGGCAGAGGCTCAGCAATCTCCTTCCTTGCCTCCCACAGTAGCCTGGGGTACAACTCATCCGGTCCCGGCAACTTATCCGACTTGATACTTTCCAAAAGCTCCAGCACATCCTCTTTCTTAATATCTACATGCTCAAGCTTTTCAGTCTGCTGCAAGTCTGCACTACAATCACCAAGATCCTTTTCCATAGTGAATACTGAAGTAAAGTATTCATTAAGTACCTCCACTATTTCCTCCGGTTCCATACACACATTCCCACTGTCACACTTGATTGGTCCTATTCTTTCACATCTTATCTTCTTGCTCTTCACATACTTGTAGAATGCCTTGGGGGTTTCCTTCATCCTGCCCACCAAGGCCTTCTCATGCCCCTTCTGGCTCTCCTAATTTCATTCTTAAACTCCTTCCTATTAGCCTTATAATCTTCTAGATCCCTAACATTACCGAGCTCTCTGAACCTTTTGTAAGCTTTTCTTTCCTTCTTGACTAGATTTATTACAGTCTTTGTACACCACGGTTCCTGTACCCTACCGTAACTTCCCTGTCTCACTGGAACGTACCTCCACACAAATATCCCCTGAACGTTTGCCACATTTCTTCCGTACTTTTCCCTGAGAACATCTGTTTTCAACTTAAGCTTCCAATTTCCTGCCTGATAGCCTCATAATTCCCCTTACTCCAATTAAACACTTTTCTAACTTGTCTGTTCCTATCCCTCTGCAATGCTATTGTAAAGGAGATAGAATTATGATCACTATCTCCAAAATGCTCTCCCACTGAGAGATCTGACAACTGACCAGGTTCATTTCCCAATACCAAGTCAAGTACAGCCTCTCCTTTTGTAGGCTTTTCTACATATTATGTCAAGAAACCTTCCTGAACACACCTAACAAGTTCCACCCCATCTAAACCCCTTGTTCTAGGGAGATGCCAATCGGCATTTGGGAAATTAAAATCTCCCATCATGCCAACTCTGTTATTATTACACATTTCCAGGATCTGTTTCCCTACTTGCTCCTCGATATCCCTGTTACTATTGGGCGGCCTATAAAAAACACCAAGTTATTGATCCCTTCCTGTTCCTAACTTCCATCCACAGAGACTCTGTAGACAATCCCTCCGTGGCGTCCACCTTTTCTGCAGCCGTGACACTATCTCTGATCAACAGTGCCATGCCCCCACCTCTTTTGCCTCCCTCCCTGTCCTTTCTGAAACATCTGAAACCCGGAACTTGAAGTAACCATTCCCGTCCCGGAGCCATCCAAGTCTCTGTAATGGGCACCACATCATATCTCCAAGTACTGATCCATGCTCTAAGCTCATCCGCTTTGTTCAAAACACTCCTTGCGTTAAAATAGACGCATCTCAAACCTTCGGTCTGAGGACGTCCCTTTTCTATCACCTGCCTATCCTCCCTCTCGCACTGTCTGCAAGCTTTCTCTATTTGTGAGCCAACCTCCTCTTCCCCAGTCTCTTCAGTTCGGTTCCCACCCCCCCAACAATTCTAGATTAAACACTCCCCAGTAGCCTTAGCAAACCTCCCCGCCAGGATATTGGTCGTCCTGGGATTCAAGTGTGACCCATCCTTTTTGTAAAGGTCACACCTGCCCCAAAAGAGGTCCCAATGATCCAGAAATCTGAATCCCTGCCCCCTAATCCGGAGGAAAGCACACAGAGGGGGAATCACAAAGCCAAGGAAAGAGGACCGAGTCGAGACAACACAGACCTTTGGAGAAGAGGAGTTCGGTGGGTAATACCGCTCCGCCTGACCGGAAGTTCACCGAGAGCAGTAAGCGGCGTGAAGGAGTGGGGTGCTTACTGTTCTGGCTAACAACGGATGGTGAAATCCGGGGTATATTACGATCGAGGAACGTGTTTGCAGACTGGATATTGAACTTTTTACTGTTGGACTTCGGCCTCATTCCACCGTGATACAACACTTGGCGGCGCGGGAGGTCGTTCCTGCCTGTGGCCATCGAACGTGCAGCTCCTCCCGTGGAGGGTCAGACACCCTGAGCCAATAGACTGGTCCTGGACTTATTTTCCATCTGGCATAGTTTTGCATTTTGTTGTTTGATTGTTGGGGTTTTTTGTATTGCTATATTTACGCTCTATTCTTGGTTGGTGCGGCTGTAACGAAACCCAATTTCCCTCGGGATTAATAAAGTATATTTATCTATCTATGCTCCAATCCCTCAGCCATGCATTTATCCTCCACCTCATTCTATTCCTATATACTCACTGTCGCGTGGCACAGGCAGTAATCCCAAGATTACTACCTTTGCGGTCCTGCTTCTCAACTTCCTTCCCAACTCCTGTACTCTTTTTTCAGGACCTCTTCCCTTTTCCCACCTATCTCATTGTTACCAATATGTACCACGACCTCTGGCTGTTCTCCCTCCCAGTGCAGGATATCTTGGACACAATCTGAAACATCCTGGAACCTGTCACCTGGGAGGCAAACTACCATCCGAGTTTCTTTCCTGTGTCCACAGAATCGCCTGTCTGACCCTCTAACTATAGAGTCCCCTATCACTACTGCCTTCCTCTTTCTTTCCCTACCCTTCTGAGCCACAGGGCTAGACTCTGTGCCAGAGGCACGGCCACTGTTGCTTCCCCCAGGTGGGCTGTCCCCACCCCCCCCAACAGTACTCAAACAGGAGTACTTATTGTCAAGGGGTACAGCCACAGGGTTACTCTCTCGAACCTGACTCTTCCCCTTCCCCTTCCTGACTGTGACCCACTTGTCTGTCTCCTGTGTCCCCGGTGTGACCACCTGCCTATAACTCCTTACTATCACCTCCTCGCTCTCCCTGACCAGGCGAAGGTCCTTGAGCTGCATATTCAGTTCCCTAACTCGGTCCCTTAGGAGTGGCAGCTCGACACACCTGGTGCAGCTATGGCTGTCCGGGAGGCTGGGAGACTCCAGGGCCTCCCACATCTGACACCAAGCACAGAAAACTGGCCTCACACAAATACTTCCTCCTTTCCGCAAATAACACCAGTAAACCTACCTCGCCTCATCCCGTTACCGCCAAAGCCCGTTGAGCCAAAGCCCTAATACTCTGCTGTCTCTCACTCCACTGCCCACTCCGAACGCTGCCTGCTGGATATGCCAGTCTTCTTTTTAAACCTTTTGTGCTCTACTGGCTGATGTCATGCGCCTGCGCAGTCTTGCCTTTCTTTTACCCTGAGTGGTAAAAAACTGCCTTGGCTCCGAAAATCAGCCGTTCACTTGCAGCCTTCTTGCTCCGAATACAGGGTTAGTAAAGAAAATAAGAAGAAAAAAGGCCCATTTTAATGAAACAGACTAAAGTGCACATTGGAGCTCACAGAATCGTCCATTCGTCCCCCATCAACTTCCTCCAAGCGTCACTGACCGTCGGACCCTCGCTTTGAGACCACTCCGTCCGGTGGCCTACCAACTCTTTCCATTCGCGTCTTCTCTCTTCATCTCTCGCTGACAAAAGACCACAAAATCCCTGCTCCCAGACCCATAAGACAGAACAATGCCTCTCATTGGCTAGCATACATTCCAAAGCCCCCGTTATCTCTAGTCATAACCCAAACATTGCAGCTACAGAGAAACCATTACCTTAGCAGTGAAACATTACAGACAGGTCATTGCATCAGCAGTGAAACTGTACAGTGCGTTACACATGTATTTGTTGGGAAAAGGATGTGACTCTCTGGGGTACTGCCTTCTACAAAAGCTATTTGGAGTCAGGTGTTCCAATCAATGAGATGAGATTGGAGTTGGGGATTGTAGAGGTGTCCTGCCCTATAAAGACACACAAAGTCAGGTTACTGACAGAGCCTGCTCTTCTCAAAAGATCTGTTTATGTGCAGCATGTCTTGATCAAAACAACTTTCAGAGGACCTTAGAAGAATTGTAGAGATGCATGAAGTTGGAAAAGGCTATAACAGCATTTCTAAAGATCTGAGTGTTCATCAATCCACAGTAAGAGAAATTGTCTAGAAATGGAGGAAACTCGTTACTCTCCCTACAAGTGGGTATTCTGCAAAGATCACATCAAGAGCACTGAACAAGAATGATGTCCGTGAAAGGACACAATGGAAGAAACCACTGTTCTCAACAAACAAAAAAAAATACTGCATGTGTCAAATTTGCAAAAGACTACCTGGACATTCTACAATGCTTCTGAGACAATGGTCTGTGTACAGATGAGACAAAAGTTGAACTTTCTGGCAGAAATGCACATTGCTATGTTTGGAGGAAAAAGGGCACTGCACACCAACACCAAAACCTCATCCCAACTGTGAAGATTGATGGAAGGAGCATCATGGTCTGGGCTGCAATGTTGCCTCAGGGCCTGGACAGCTTGCTATCATTGAGGGAACAATGAATTCAAATTGTATCAAGACATTTTACAGGAGGATGTCAACGTAGCAGTCCATCACCTGAAGCTCAATAGAAGTTGTATAATGCAACGAGACAACAATCTGAAGACAAGAGTAAATCAACAACAGAATGGTTTAAAAAGAAGAAAATTTTGTGTTTTGGAATGGCCGAGTCAAAGTCCTGACCTTTATCCAACAGAGATGTTGTGGAGGGACCTGAAGCAAGCAGTTCATGCAAGGAAGCCCATCAACATCTCAGAGTTGAAGCAATTTTGTAAGGAAGAATGGTCTAAAATTCTTCCAAGCAGGACTAATCAACAGTTACCGGAAATGTTTTGCTGAGGTTATGGATTTACAAGTTACTGAAAGCAAAGGTTCACGTACTTTTTCTAATAAATATATGTAACCTCCCGGGAGGGGGGAGAAGATGGCGGCGCGACAGCAGCGCGCATGGTCACTTCAGTGATGATATCTGCTATCTGTCAAGTAGGGGACAGTGCACAATTCTGATTTGATGGAGACAGACGTGAGAGCACGGAGGAACATCTGGAAAATTTCTGAAATGCCCGCTTCGTTGCCGCTGCTACTGTGTGGTAACTGGAATCTCTGGAGCTGAAGGCCTCAAAATCCTCGGTTTTGCGTGCTTCCTCGGTCGGGAAGAAGTTGAAGGCGCTCGGGAGGCTGTATCAGAGAGGCTGGTCGGAAGCTCGGAGTTTTCGGACGGGTGGACTCCCTGTCGGCTGTGGTTGGGTGCTTCCAAGGTATCGGCAAGTTGACGGTGCCTGGAGGTTTATGGCAGGGAGTTTGTCCCTTTTGCCGCCTGCTATCGGGGACTCGGGAGTCGATCGACTCGGGACTTTGAGACTTTTTTTTTAACTGTGCCCATGGTTTGTTTTTCATCAAATTATGGTATTGTTTTGCACTGCTGTAACTATATGTTATAATTATATGGTTCTGTCAGTGTTAGTCTTTGGTCTGTCCTGTTTTCTGTGATATCACTCCAGAGAAACATTGTACCATTTCTTAATGTATGTATGCATTTCTAAATGACAATAAAAGAGGACTGAGTGTTCTCATAATCTAATAGTGGATCATTTTTCTCAATAAATAAATGAACAATTATAATGTTTTTGTGTTGTTTATTTAATTGGGTTCTCTTTATTTAAATTTAGGACTTCTGTGAAGATCTAATCACATCTTAGGTCATATTTATGGAGAAATAGAGAAAATTCGACAGGGTTCACAAACTTTCTAACACCACTGTATTTAGTCCTAGCCTAATCACAAGACAATATACAAAAACCAATTGAGTTACTAACAGTATCTCTTTGCACTGTGGGAAGAAACCACAATACCCGCAGGAAACTCACACAGTCATGGGGAAAACGTATAAACTCCTTTCAGACGATGCTGGAAACGAACTCTGAACTCCAGAACACCCACGAGCTGTAATAGCATTGCACTAACTGCTACACTAACGTGGTGCCCATAATTTATCATTTCACTTTGAAATTTTATTGTTTACCAAATTATATTTTATTATGTCAGATTCTTGCAATCAAAATTCTGGAGCCCCTGTTTCTGCACTGAAAATAAAGGAAAAGCTTTTTCACTTATCCCAAACTTTTACTGGAATGTAATCCTTGTGCAAATGAATGGTATTTGTATTAAAGAATATATTTGTGCAAAAAAAACCCAAAACAACTTCTAGTTTTTGGATTATTAAGAAAATTCTTACCAATATCGTTAGTTTGTTGAGCAGATATTCTTCTTTTTCAAAAAGAGCTAACGTTTCTTCTAGCTGTTTACAGTGCGATTGGACAACAAGTTTCCTGCAGTGCAAAGAACAAAATGGTTTGTAATTTACTGCAAACCTCTGTGTAAATTTGAGAAATTGGATCTCATCCTCTAAATCTGTTTGGTACACTCTTCCAAACTCTATGAATCCAATTTTAGATAATCTTTTCTAGGTTGTGTGGGAACTGGCCAGCTCTGAAGTAAGATTTTTAGGCAGACTGTTACAGATTCCCACATCAGCAGGTTTTTCCATCTCCCCAACAACCTTCTGCCAATTTAAATCTATATCTCCTGGTGTTTGAACAACCCATTGAGAGAAATAGGCTCTTGCTCTTTATACCACCTTGACCCTGATAAGCTTCTTTCAGCCTCCTCTGCTCATGATAAAGAGTGCTGGGCCTCTTAAGGAGCAGTAAGATGGATAAGTCCCCAGAGCCTGATGGGATATAATCCAGGTTATTGTGAGAGGCAAGTGAAGCGATTGCTAAGGCCCTAACAAATATCTTCATGTCCTTTCAAGGCACAGGTGAGGCTCCAGAGGACTGTTGACTAGCTAATGTTGTTCCAATATTCAAGAAGGGAACCAGGGATAACCCTGAAAAATATAGAGCAGCGAGTCTCACATCAGCGATAGGGAAGTTACCTGACAGAACTTGAAGGAAATTTTTGACACGGTGCTGATGGTGATTGATGAAAGTAGCTCTATGGATGATGTTTACGTGGATTTTAGTAAGGAGTTTGACAAGGTCCCTTATGGAAAGCTCATCCAGATTAAGATGCATGGGATCCATGGCAAATTGGCCTTTTGGATTCAAAACAGATTTGCCCATAGGAGACAGAGGGTGGTGGTCAATGGGACTAATACTAGCTGGAGGTCTGTGATTAGTGGTATTCCACAGGAACCTGTGCTGGGACCTGGGTGAAAATAAACGTAGCTTGGTAGGTTAGAAAGTTTGCAGGTGATATGAAGATTGGTGGTGTGGATAGCTTAGAAGACTGGCACAGAATACAATGGGACATAGGTCAGTTTCAGATAGAAACCATAGAAACTACAGCACAGAAACAGGACTTTTGGCCCTTCTTGGCTGTGCCGAACCATTTTCTGCCTAGCCCCACTGACCTGCACACGGACCATATCCCTCCATACACCTCCCATCCATGTATCTGTCCAATTTATTCTTAAACGTTAAAAAAGAACCCGCATTTATCACCTCGTCTGGCAGCTCATTCCATACTCCCACCACTCTCTGTGTGAAGAAGCCCCCACTAATGTTCCCTTTAAACTTTTCCCCCCTCACCCTTAACCCATGTCCTCTGGTTTTTTTCTCCCCTTGCCTCAGTGGAAAAAGCCTGCTTGCATTCACTCTAACTATACCCGTCATAATTTTATATACGTCTATCAAATCTCCCCTCATTCTTCTACGCTCCAGGGAATAAAGTCCTAACCTATTCAACCTTTCTCTGTAACTGAGTTTCTCAAGTCCTGGCAACAACCTTGTAAACTTTCTCTGTACCCTTTCAACCTTATTTACATCCTTCCTGTAATTTGGTGACCAAAACTGAACACAATACTCCAGATTTGGCCTCACCAATGCCTTATACAACCTCATCATAACATTCCAGCTCTTATACTCAATACTTTGATTAATAAAGGCCAATGTACCAAAAGCTCTCTTTACGACCCTATCTACCTGTGATGCCACTTTTAGGGAATTTTGTATCTGTATTCCCAGATCCCTCTGTTCCACTGCGTTCCTCAGTGCCATACCATTAACCCTGTATGTTCTACCTTGGTTTGTCCTTCCAACGTGCAATACCTCACACTTGTCTGCATTAAACTCCATCTGCCATTTTTCAGCCCATTTTTCCAGCTGGTCCAAGTCCCTCTGCAGGCTCTGAAAACCTTCCTCGCTGTCTACTACACCTCCAATCTTTGTATCATCAGCAAATTTGCTGATCCAATTTACCACATGGTATAGGTGGAGAAATAGCAGATAGAATTTAATCCAGCCAAGTGTGAAGTGTTGCACCTTGGTAGGTCAAATGTAAAGAGACAGTATACCGTTAAGGGCGAGATCCTTAACAGTGTTGATGAGCAGAGGGATCTTGGGGTCCAAGTTCACACCTCCCTGAAAGTGGCTACACAGGTTGATCGGGCGGTTAAAAAGGCATAGAGCATGCTTGTCTTTATTAGTCAAGGCACTGAGTTCAAAGTTACGAGCCTGTGTTGCAGTTTTATAAAACTCCAGTTAGGCTGCATCTGGAGTATTACATACAGTTCTGATCGCCTCATTACAGGAAGGAAATCAAGGCTTTAGAGAGGGTGTAGAAGAGGTTTACCACAATGTTGTCTGAGTTAGAGAGCATGTGCTATCATGAGAGGTTGGACAAACTTGGGTTGTTTCCTCTGGAATGGCTGAAGGGAAAATCTGCTAAGATTATGAGAGGCATACATAGAATAGACAGACAATATCTTTTTCCAAGGGTTGAAATATTTGATACCAGAGGGCATATATTTAAGGAGAGAGGGGATCATTTCAAAGAGATGTGAGGGCCAGGCTTTTTGTTATACACAGAGTGTACTGCCTGCAGCGTGAGTACAATCGAAGGATACAAACATTGTGTAGGCAGAACAGAGTAATTTAGTTAACCATTTGATTACTCATGTAATTGGTTCGGCACAACATTGAGGGCTGAAGAGCCTGTTCCTGTGCTGTACTGTTCTACGTCCTATGTTCTAATATCCCACGGGCTTTTATTTTTGACCAACCTTCTAAGTGGGACCTTGCCAAAGGACTTATTAATATCCATCCAGACTACATCAATGCTCCTCTCTTCTGTCCACTTGGTGTCCTCCTACCATGCCATAACTTTACAAATCAGAATTGTCCTCCTGTGAAGTCCATTACAAAATATTCAATAAGAATATTATCTAAATACTCCACAACCATGCACAGGTGATCTTTTTGCACTCAAAAAAGCCTATATAATTATCTCTTTTACTGTATATTCTTGCTCATTATATATCAATAAAGTATCTTCAGACTTTTGGATTTTACTTGCCGTCTTTTTCATATCTTTACCTGGTCATTGGGCTGGGGGAGGGCTCTCATCTGCCAGTCTTTAATGGACTGTTTAACATGAAGTTCTCACAGAAAGTCTCTCATTGCTCTGAGAATGCTTTGCTCTCAAGAAGTTCTTGCCAGTCCATCCATGGTCTCAATTCATGGCCCTTTTCATTACTCATTCAAAAGCTCAAATTGAACTTATTATCAAAGTATGTACAGTTGAAGTCAGGAGTTTAAATATACTTTAGCCAAATATATTTAAACTCAGTTTTTCACAATTCCTGACATTTAATCCTAGAAAACGTTCCCTGTCTTAGGTCAGTTAGGATCACTACTTTATTTTAAGAATGTGAGATGTCAGAATAATAGGAGAGAGAATGATTTATTTCAGCTTTTATTTCTTTCATCACTTTCCCAGTGGGTCAGAAGTTTATATACACTTTGTTAGTATTTGGTAGCGTTGCCTTTAAATTGTTTAACTTGGGTCAAACGTTTTGGGTAGCCTTCCACAAGCTTCTCACAGTAAATTGCTGGAATTTTGTTCCATTCCTCCAGACAGAACTGGTGTAACTGAGTCAGGTTTGTAGGCCTCCTTGCTCACACACGCTTTTTCAGTTCTGCCCACAAATTTTCTATCGGATTGAGGTCAGAAAATGATGTCCAGTCTGGTTCATCCTTGGGAGCAATTTCCAAACTCCTGAAGGTACCACGTTCATCTGTACAAACAATAGTACGCAAGTATAAACACCATGTGATCGCGCAGCTGTCATACCGCTCAGGAAGGAGACGCAATCTGTCTCCTAGAGATGATCGTACTTTGGCGTGAAAAGTGCAAATCAATCCCAGAGGAACAGCAAAGGACCTTGTGAAGACACTGGAGGAAACAGGTAGACAGGTATCTACATCCACAGTAATACAAGCCCTATATCGACATAATCTGCTCAGCAAGGAAGAAGCCACTGCTCCAAAACCACCATAAAAAACCAGACTACAGTTTGCAGACAAAGTCCTCACTTTTTGGAGAAATGTCCTCTGGTCCGATGAAACAAAGATTGAACTGTTTGCCATAATGACTATCGTTATGTTTGGAGGAAAAAGGGTGAGGCTTGCAAGCTGAAGAACACCATCCCAACTGTGAAGCATGGGGGTGGCAGCATCATGTTGCGGGGGTGCTTTGCTGCAGGAGGAACTGGTGCACTTCACAAAATAAATGGCATCATGAGGAAGGAAAATTATGTGGATATATTGAAGCAACATCTCAAGACATCAGCCAGGAAGTTAAAGCTCGGTCGCAAATGGGTCTTCCAAATGGACAATGACCCCAAGCATGCCTCCAAAGTTGTGGCAAAATTGCTTAAGGACAACAAAGTCAAGGTATTGGAGTGGCCATCACAAAGTCCTGACCTCAATCTGATAGAAAATTTGTGGGCAGAACTGAAAGACCATGTGCGAGCAAGGAGGCCTACAAACCTGACTCAGTTACACCAGTTCTGTCTGGAGGAATGGAACAAAATTCCAGCAATTTACTGTGAGAAGCTTGTGGAAGGCTACCCAAAACGTTTGACCCAAGTTAAACAATTTAAAGGCAACGCTACCAAATACTAACAAAGTGTATATAAACTTCTGACCCACTGGGAAAGTGATGAAAGAAATAAAAGCTGAAATAAATCATTCTCTCTCCTATTATTCTGACATCTCACATTCTTAAGATAAAGTAGTGATCCTAACTGACCTAAGACAGGGAATGTTTTCTAGGATTAAATGTCAGGAATTGTGAAAAACTGAGTTTAAATGTATTTGGCTAAGGTGACTGTAAACTTCTGACTTCACTATATACTTCCTTGCAATTCATTTTCATGCAACCATTTACAGGAAAAAATAAACAAATACAATAGAGAGTCACAGAACAGTACAGCACAGAACAGGCCCATTGGCCTAGTGCATGCTGAACCATTTAAACCTAGTGCATGCTGACTCCAATCAATCTGCACCGGGTCCATAACTCTTCATACCCCTACTATCCATGTACCAACCCAAACTTCTCTTAAACATTGAAATCGAGCTCACATGCACCACATGCTGGCAGCTCATCCCATGCGCTCATGACACTGAGTGAAGAAGTTTCCTCTCATGTTCCCCTTAAACTTCTCACCATTCACCCTTAAGCCATGACCACTAGTTGCTGTACCACCAACCTCAGTGGATAAAAGCTGCTTGCATTCACCCTATCTATAGTCCTTTGTAATTTTGTATACCGCTATCAAATCTCCTCTGAATCTTCTACATTTTAAAGAATACAGTCCTAAACTACTCAGTCTTTCCTTATAACTCAGGTCCTCTAGTCCCAACAACACCCTTCTAAATTTTCTCTGTCGACCTTGTTTACATCATTCCTCTAGGTAAGTGATGAAAGCTGCACACAATACTCCAAGTTAGGCCTCATCAAGGTCTTATACAATTTCAACATAACATCCCATCTCCTGTACCCAATACTTTGATTAATGAAGGCCAAAGTGCCAAAAGCTTTCTTTACAGCCCTGTCTACCTGTGACACCACTTCCAATGAATTATGGACATGTATTCCAAGATCCCTTTGTTCCACCATACTCCTCAGTGCCCTACTGTTCTCTGTGTAGACCTACCTTGGTTGGTCCTACCAAAGTGCAACACATTGCACTTAGCTGCATTAAATTCTTTCTGCCATTTTTCAGCCTATTTTCCCAGCTGATTCAGATCCCTCTGCAAGCCACGATAGTCTTCCTCACTGTCCACTACACCCACAATCTTGGTGTCATCTGCAGATTTACTGATACAGTTAACCACATTATCATTCAGATCATTGATATAGATGACAAACAAAGGACCCAGCACTGATCCCTGTGGCACACCACTAGTCACAGGCCTCCAGTCAAAGAAGCAACTCTCTACTACCATGCTCTGGCTTCTGCCACAATGCCAATGTCTAATCCATTTACCACTTCATCCTGAATGCTGAGTGACTGAACCTTCTTGACCAGCCTTCCACGAGGAACCTTGCCAAATGCCTTACTAAAGTTTATGTAGACAACATCCACTGCTTTGCCTTCATCCACCTTGCTTGTAACTTCCTCAAAAAATTCTATAAGATGGGGTCGACATGATTGACCAGGTACAAAGCCATGTTGATTATACTTAATCAGTCCATGACTAACTAAATACTTATATATCTGGTCCCTTAGAATACCTTACAATAACTTTCCCACAACTGATGTCAGACTCACCGACCAATAATTTCTGGTTTATGCTTAAAGCCTTTTTTAAAGGGCGGAACAACATTGGCTATCCTCCACTCCTCTGGTACCCAAGGATGTTTTAAATATCTCTGTTAGGGCCCCAGCAATTTCTGCACTTGCTTCCCGTAGGGTCCAGACCCTGGGGGTTATCCACCTTGATTTGCCTCAGGGGAGCACACACCTCCTACTCTGTAATCTGTACAGGGTCAATGAACAGTCGATATTGTTCTATCTCACTTCTATAAACTCTATTTACCCAGGAGATGGACACACAGATTAATTCATTTAAGATCTCCTCCGTCCATTTTGGCTCCACACATAGATTACCATTTTGGTATTCCAGAAGTCGAAATTTATCCCTTGCAATGCTTTTATTTTCAAAATATCTGCAAAATCCCTTACGATCCTCCTTCACATTGTCTGCTGGAGCAACATCATGTCTTCATTTAGCCTTCCTGATTTCTTAAGTGTTCTCTTGCATTTCTTATACTCCCTAAGTACCTCATTTGTTTCTACTTGCCTATACCTGCTATGCACTTCCTTTTTTCTCTTAACCAGGTCCTTAATATCTCTTGAAAACCAAGATTCCCAACACTTGTTGTCCTGATCTTTTATTCTGGCAGGCACATACAAGCTTTGTAATCTCAAAATTTCATTTCTAAAAGCCTCCCACTTTCGAAGTGCACCTTTGCCAGAAAACAGCCTGTCCCAATCCACACTTGCATGCAACAAGATCTAGACAACATTAACAAATAGACTGCTAAATGGCAAGTAACATTTGTATCACAGAAGTGGCAGCCTCTGACCATCAACAACAAGAGGGATAAAACCAGCCAAAGGGATTCAGTGTAATTACCACTGTTTTAAGTACATAAGGGGTAAAAGAGAGCTGGGGGTAGACATAGGACCATAATAAAATGACGCTGGAGATATTCTAATGAGAGATGCAGAGATGGCAGAGGAACTGAATGCGTATTTTACATCAAACTTCACAGTGGAAGATGTCTGTAGTATACCGGACATCCAACAGTGTCAGGGAAGTGAAGTTTCTGCAGTGAAAATTACGACTGAGAAGGTGTTCAGGAAGCTTAATGGTCTGAGGGTGAATAAATCTCCTGGAGCTGGAGAGATTACAGAGTCATTAACGAAGATCTTTCAAGAATCCAAAGATTCTGGCATTGTGCTGGATGATGGGAAAATTGCAAACGTTACTCCACTATTTAAGAAGGGTGGGAGGCAGCAGAAAGGAAACTATAGACCTGTTAGCCTGACATTAGTGGCAGTATAGACAAAGGAGATACAGTAGATGTGGTGTACTTGGATTTTCAGAAGGCCTTTGACAAGGTGCTGCACATGAGGCTGCTTAGCCCATGGAATTACACAGAAGTTACTAGCGTAGGTGGAGCATTGGCTGGTCAGCAGAAAACAGAGAGTGGGAATAAAGGCATCTTATTCTGGCTGGCTGCCAGTTACCAGTAGAGTTCCACAGGGATCCGTGTTGGGACCACTGCTTTTTACGATGTGTGTCAATGATTTGGACTACGGTATTAATGGATTTGTGGCTAAATTTGCCGATGATACAAAGATAGGTGGAGGAGCGAGTAGTGTTGAGGAAACAGAAAGCCTTAGATAGTTTAGGGGAATGGGCAAAGAAGTGGCAAGTGAAATACAATGTTGGAAAGTGTCTGGTCATGAACTTTGGTGGAAGAAATAAATGGGCAGACTATAATTTAGATGGGGAGAGAATTCAAAATGCAGAGATGCAAAGGGACTTGGGAGTCCTTGTGCAAGATACCCTAATAGTTAACCTCCAGGTTGAATCAGTTGTGAAGAAGGCAAATGCAACGTTGGCATTCATTTCTGGAGGTATAGAATATAAGAGCAGGGATGTGATGTTGAGGCTCTATAAGGCACTCGTGAGACCACGTTTGGAGTACTGTGTGCAGCTTTGGGCTCCTTGTTTTAGAAAGGATATACTGACATTGCAGAGGGTTCAGAGAAGATTCACGAGAATGATTCCAGGAATAAAATGATTACCGTATGAAGAGCATCTAGCAGCTATTGGGCTGTATTCCCTGGAGTTCAGGAGAATGAGGGGGGATTTCATAGAAACATTCTGAATGTTAAAAGGCTTGAACAGATTAGATATGGCAAAGTTATTTCCCATGGCAGGGGATTCGAGGACAAGAGGTTTAGAACTGAGATGTGGAGAAATTACTTCAGTCAGAGGGTGATAAATCTGTGGAATTTGTTGCCACGAGTGGCTGTGAAGAACAAATCATTGGGTGTATTTAAGGCAGAGATAGATAGGTTCTTAATCAGCCAGGACATCAAAGGGTATGGGGTGAAAGCAGGGGAGTGGGGATGACTAGAAGAATTGGATCAGCCCATGATTGAATGGTGGAGCAGAATGGATGGGCCGAATGGCCTACTTCAGCTCCTACATCTTATGGTCTTGTGGCTGAGTGTCTCCCCCAACTCCACCAACCTGAGGTCACCAATGATCAGGCACTCAGCTCCAACAGCTATAAAAATAATGTGGACACAAGTCAGGATCTTGGGATCCTGTGGTAACTCACCCACACAAGAGATTTTGCTGATGCTGGAAGTCCAGAGCAACACACACAAAATGCTGGAGGAACTCAGCAAGCCATACAGCATCTATGGAGGGAACTGGGCAGTCAATGTTTTGAGCCGAGACCTTTCATCAGTCCTCCAGCATTTTGTCTATGATGCTTGTGTCTAATTCAACACCTGACACTCCATTGCCTTTCCTCAATCTCTAACGGACAAGCCAAGAATTTGCTTGGGTGAGAGCAGTGCCGATATCTTTCAAGAAGCTTCAAACCATCCAGAACAAAGCAGCTCGCTGGACTGGGACCCATCCTCCACACTACGTATTCATGTCCTCCACCATTTGCTCCCAGTGGAGGATATGTGTGGAGTATCTACAAAATGCACTGTAGTTACTCACCCAAGCTAACTGGAAACACACCTCAATCCCATAACTTCTACCAGAAGGGCAAAGAGATGCTTTGATAGGCACATGGATGAAAGAAAAATGGAGGGATATGTGGGAGGAAAAGGTTAGATTGATTTTGGAGTAGGGTAAAAGGTTGGAACGATGTCATGAGCCAAAGGGTCTGTATTATGCCCTACTGTTCTATGGCAACATCACTATCAGTAATTTCTCCTCTGAGTCATACACCACTCTAATGTGGAACTGCATCACCACCTTCATTGCTGGGTCTGAAGCATGGAATTCCAACAGCACAAACAGTATGGTTCAAGGCAGCAGCTCACCACTACGTTCAAGGACAATCAGAAATGAGCACAAGAAAAGAAATGTTGTCCTTCTCAGCAACACACAAGTTTCCAAACACAGTTAAGAAACCCTGCCAAGCAGTTGTATGAATAGCAGAACCATTCCAAGGAAAGGATTCTTGACCATGGTAAGGAACAGCAATTCTGGCCTGTGCAGGATCCCCCACCCCCTCCCCAGCTCCAATGCCCCAGGAGAAAGAACAAGCAGGAGTTTGAGAGAGTGGACACACAGGATTGGTGAAATCTCCAACAAAACAGAGGGACACAGGCTCAGTCAGAAAAGAGGGGAGTTTAGGAGAACAGGCACAGCTTGGTGAGGAAGACTGAGACTCTGGAAAAACAGTGAGACATGCTTAGTGACCTGGGAGTACAAGTACACAGTTTGCTGAAAATGGCCACACAAATAGACAGGATGGTGAAGAACAGAGTATACAAGCGTAAGTCCACCTCCAAATGGAGTCACAGTCAGAGAGGATAAAGAAAGATAAAAAAATGATGAAAACATTTCACATTAGGTTAGTATAAGGATTTTAAATTGCTGTATTACTGTTAAATATACTGAGATACGTAAAAAATACCTTGTCTTGCATACTGTTCACGCAGATCAATTTATTGCAACAGTGCATTGAGGTTGTACAAGATAAAACAATAACAGAGGGCACAATAAAGTGTCAGTTACATGAGAGAAGGAAATGAAATAACTAAAATTAATATAGATGAGTAGTAAATCATTACTATTAATAGTAAATTAAATCAATAGTATTTATTGATTAAATACTATCGAATACAGATAGTATTTATTTATAACATACTATTATAAATAATTTATACTATTTAATAGCATAAATAATAATATGAATATCAGCATTCACTTTGAGTCCAGTGCTCAGAAATTAATTACTCTTAAAATTGGATAAGAATACAACTGGTTCACTGGTTAAGGTCCTGAACAGGGGTTGAGCAAATTTTGGAGCCATTAGGCAAAATCTTGTGGAGATTAAGACAGAAGTTAGGGGGGAAAAGTCCAGATAAATGCAAGGTATTGTATTTTGAGAGATCAAACAAGCAGTGAATGGTGGGACACTGAAGAATGTTATGGAATAGAGGGATCTAGGCATGCAAGTGTATAGTTCACTAAAAGCAGCATCAAAGATAGATAAAGTGGTGAAGAAGGCATTTAGCATGCTGGCCTTCATCAGTCAGGGCACTGAGTGAAGGAAATAAGAAGTTATGTTTCAGTTGTACAAGATGTTGGTGAGGCCACATTTAGAGTTTTGTGTACAGTTTTGGTTACCATGTTATAGGAAATATGTTATTAGAAAAAGAGTGCAAAGAAGATTCACCATGACATTACCTGGGGATGGGAGCTGGAGTCCAAAGGAGAAGTTGTGAAGCTTAGGACTTTAGTCCCTGGAATGCAGGAGATTGAAACATGAGCTGATAGAGGTTTACAAGATCATGAGGGACTTAGGTAGGGTGAAATACCGTCTTTTTCACATATGGTGTGCTAAAAACATGGGGACAAAGATCAGAGACAAAAGATTCAAAAACAGAAAACATCAGGGGCAGCTTTTTCCACACAAAGGGGGGTGCATATTTGGAATGAGCGGCCAGAATTAGTGGTACATTTAAAAACAATCTAGCTAAGTAGGAGGGGTTTAGAGGGCTATAGGACAAACTCTGGCCCAACTTGTCCATGCTAAGCTCGTCCCATCTGCCTAAGGCCCTATTTTCAAGCTGTATGACTCTAATACACAGTAAAGACATTTCACGCTGATAGTTTATTACTATACTTCTGTGCCTCTCTTCCTCCACCCCTACAGAAGTGACACCTTAACTTTCAAACCAAATATCAAAGGTCGTCAAGAGGAATGTTCTGAGAACGTGAGATAAAACTTTGCATATTTAAGTACTTCTAAATAAAATATTTTGCGGTATTAAATTCTACCTATTTTTGTCTCAAACAGAAAAAAATACCGTATTCTGGATTTAATGAGCAGCCAGAGAATTATTTCAATTAAGTATTGATGTGATTAAAGATTATTACAGTATTGTCCAATTTTTAACATGAGGAAATTCTTTAAGTTTGCTGTTTTCATACTTACTTTGATTTTTTCATTGTCTCTAGCTGCTGGGCAATTAAATGCTTAGATTGGTTACCATCTGTCACAAGTCCACATGCTTTGTTACTGTTTTCACTGTGGCTGACAAACACTTCAATGGGAATTGAATTGTCTTCTTCATAAAGATGGTTTAATATATTGTGCAGTAACTTTTCTTTAATTAAGTCCTTATCAATGGACTTGCAACAAGGCTGAAACCCATCTTCATTACGGCAGTTATCAAGCATCCCTTCAGTACAGCTTCTAGCCACCAAAACCTCCGTTTTTTCTTGTGATTCTCTAATTTCGGAGATGTTAATTGGTTCTGTTATTTTGCTAGAAGCGATTCTACAATTAGAAATGCCTTTCTGCCTACTCACTTGATTAAGAAGCATATCTGTAGAGCTCTGGTTTCCAGTATCTGAAGCCTCAGCTTCAATAATGGACATTACACCGTGATGCAAGTGTAAAATTGAAGAATTAATTACAGTTTCTTCAGTACCTGAATCATAAGGTTCACTTTTCAAACGTTTAATTTCTTGTTTGTAATTATGACATTCACTCGTCTGGCTGATGGCTTTAGAGGGTAGACTTCCACTCAGTGGTTCGTCCTGCTTCAGACCATGCTTTGGTGGATTCAGAAAACCTGTACAATTACTAGTTGGCAAATCGGTAGTTAAAATGTTGACATCTTTATAAGTAGGCTCTACACGGTTAATATTTGAACAGTGGTCATTTTCATCTTTTGCAACTGTTTGCTTTTCAGTTCCATCATTCAAAATAAGGCACTGATCGTGACTAGCACTTTTTGTACTGACAAAAAGATCATCTGATGAAAATTTCTGAATTTTATCAGAATCAGTTGCGAAATCCTCCATTTCAGCAAAGTACTGGTTACATGAGATTGTCATTCTTTGGTCAGTAAGAAGTGTATTTTGAGATAGTGGCCTCTCCATGGAAAGACGAGCATCAGAAACATTCATCAAATCTTCAGAAATACAGTTAGTGGATCGAAACATATTACTGGAGATTTTACATACCTGCTCATCTTTTGCTACTTCTGTTACAGAATTCAAATGGAGATCCATATTACTGTTAGATTGAAACAAAATATTGCTTCCAATTTTCACACTTTTCAAATCTGTAGCAATAGGGAAACTATTGTCCATTTGTGAGATCTTTGAAATAGCACAGTTATCTTGACAATCAGCTGAATAATTCTGCAAACTGTTTTTTGAATCAAATGATAAGTACCTTGGCTTCATTTGAGCATTATCACTATTATTCTGAGAGCACAACATTTCTGTGCCATGATCTCCTGAAGAACAGTGACTTGCGCATTCTTCTGTACTCCACAGTGAGCTACAGAAACTGCCATCTTCTATCCTTGGGTTACAGCTTTGATCTTGAAAACAGTGAAAAGCTTGCACATTGTTTCCTCCATTCGCTCTTTCTATTTCATACAGGGAATTGTGATTACAGGTTTGATTCTGTGTGTCATCCATGCTTTGGCAGACAGAACACGGATCACAGCGATAACTGTATTCGGTCTGAACATCTGACTTTTGGACTGCAGGTTCCAGTGAGGAAGTGTGATCATTTCCTTCATTGCTCATTTCAATTTTATGTTGATAAAATTGCCTGAGGAGCTCCTTTAAAGGTTGATAAGTTAGCTTCTTCTGCAATAATGGTGGCTGCTGAAGTTGTTGAAGCTGCTGGTGATAAAGACGCAAGTGCTTTTCCCTTTCCTTTTGGAGAAAAAGTTCATTCTCTGGTGACTTGGGACTCTTTTGATATTCACTTTCAAAATTTTTATTACTATTTTCTTTATTGGGAGAGTAATTTTTTGTCTGTCTAGTAAAGTGAAATCCATCTCTTGGAATTACTTCTTTTTGAATGGGATGAACTGCTTGAACCTTCACATTTTTATTTACTTGTCCACGATGCATTCTTCTGGGTGTTCTAGATTTATTCAGAAATGCCTCTTTTGTAATAATGCCCTTCCCAGTTAGCCTTTCATCTGTCGTGTTCTTGCTGGCATCTGAGCAATTTTTCTTAAACACCCCTTTAAGAGGAGTAGAATGATTTTGCCACACAAATTTTGAGGTAGTTGGAGAAAAGACATTTTTATTCGACATTCTTGGTGTGGAAAAGGGAAGACCATTATGTGGACGCAACACTACTGGTGAGAATTTAGGCTGGGTTGCATTTTTATCTGAACATTGGGATTGTTCTATTCCTGGCTTTACTTCCTTTGGTACGGATTTGTCCCCATATGCTTTGGTTTGTTTTGGAGATGGGCTTCTACCTCCTTGACATCTTGAAAGGTTTACGCTGGATGTTTTGGAGCCTCTCTTTATTTCTTTTACCCTGAGGATAAATAACAGATTTGCTGAAAAGAAACCATTCTAATTTTTTAAATGATGTGATTCAATCCATTTATCTATTTATTCATTTACTTATTGGGTTACCACACTGAATAGGACCTTCCAGCCCTTCAGGCTGCACTGCCTGGCATCCCGCAAATTAACCCTAGCCTAATCACAGGACAATTTACAATGACCAATTAACCATCAACTGATACATCTAGGGACTGTGGGAGGAAACCGGAGCACCTGGAGGAAACAAACACCACGCGGTCACACAGAGAATATATAAACTCCTTACAGGGAATTTAACCCAATCGCAGGTACTATAGTGTTGTGCTAACCACTATGCTACTGTATTTTAAAGCTGCCAACATGAATAACATTTTTCGCTTAGCTAGGCACATAAATGTGAGAAAAATGGAAGGATATGGGCCTTGTGTTGGCAAACCAGATTAGATTAGATGGCCATTTGATCACTTATTTAACTGGTTCAGCACAACGTGGGCCGAAGGGCCTGTTCCTGTGCTGTACTGTACTAAAATTAATTCTAAAGACATAGAATAAACCTATTTTATTTATTAATGGACATGAGGAATCATTGGCAAAGGCATCATTTATTGCTGTGCCCTGTTCAGTTACATGAAAAAGGTCCAGGGCTGTACTTGAACAGACAGTGCCTGCTATGGTGCTTCCGGACAGATACCATAACCTTAAACCGGCAATGACGAATAAACAACAGTTTGTGGCCTTCTATATATTGGCGAGACCCGACGCAGACTGGGAGACCGCTTTGCTGAACATCTACGCTCTGTCCGCCAGAGAAAGCAGGATCTCCCAGTGGCCACACATTTTAATTCCACATCCCATTCCCATTCTGACATGTCTATCCACGGCCTCCTCTACAGTAAAGATGAAGCCACACTCAGGTTGGAGGAACAACACCTTATATTCCGTCTGGGTAGCCTCCAACCTGATGGCATGAACATTGACTTCTCTAACTTCCGCTAATGCCCCACCTCCCCCTTGTACCCCATCTGTTATTTATTTTTATACACACATTCTTTCTCTCACTCTCCTTTTTCTCCCTCTGTCCCTCTGACTATACCCCTTGCCCATCCTCTGGGCTCCCCCCCCCTTGTCTTTCTCCCCGGACCTCCTGTCCCATGATCCTCTCATATCCCATTGCCAATCACCTGTCCAGCTCTTGGCTCTATCCCTCCCCCTCCTGTCTTCTCCTATCATTTTGGATCTCCCCCTCCCCCTCCCACTTTCAAATCTCTTACTAGCTCTTCTTTCGGATAGTCCTGACGAAGGGTCTCGGCCTGAAACGTCGACTGTACCTCTTCCAATAGATGCTGCCTGGCCTGCTGCGTTCACCAGCAACTTTGATGTGTGTTGGTTGACTAAATTTAAAAGTCTTGATAGTGTGTAAATTGTAGAATAGTAACTTAGCTCTTCTGCATCAATTCTCTATAGCAGAAATGCAGTTGTCTTACTGTTTCTTGGAGGTGAATTGCAAGTAATAAAAATTTATTGTTTTTTTTTAACTAGTATGCTTTCTTTCCTTTTTGAACTGATCGATTTGCACCTTCTAACCTGAGATTGATTGATTCAGTCAGCTGTCAGCATGGATCAACTGGTAGGACTGTCACAATCAAGACAAAAAGCAGTAGATCATGATCTATCTCAGAGGCTTGAGCAAAAAGAAAATCTAGGCCTCTTCAGTTGAGTACTGAAGGAATGCTGCACTGTTACAATTGCATCCCAATCTACTGTAGCTCAGTAAAAATCTGATTATCAACAAGTCACTGAATAAAGATGAGAAATATCACTAAATACTTTTTGCTTACCACTCTACTGCCTCAAGAAAATTGCAGTGTTCTACTTAATCCAAATTAACTGACTCATACACTGGGAGCTACCAGTTAATGTAACTGAATTATTGTCCTAGATGCAAGAAAATAAGTTCAAGAACCATAAGGTGAAGTACCACAAAAAATGTGGTTTTATTGGCTTTGGTCACATACTGTTATTGTGGTGCATTCTGATTTCACTGACAGGAAAGTACTCATGGCAAAGACTTGAGTAAAGATTTACATGGGATCTCTAAATCATAGCTAAGTATGGCAGCAAAAAGATTTTCCCTGAAGTTAGGATTAATGTTTACTTTTATTTCACAGGAAGAAATGAGACATTAAACCAGGGCCTTATCAGATATTTTTTGTAATCATAACACATTCAAGAACAGCTTTTTCCCCTCCATCATCAGATTTCTAAACACTCCAACAACATTACCTCATTATTCATCTTTTGAACTACTTACTAATTTTTGTAACTTATGGTAATTTTTATCTTGCACAGTACTGTTGCCACAAAACAACAAAACGAACGACATACATCAGTGATAATAAACATGATTCTGAACAGATATGACACCATTTGAAAAACAAATGCAAGAGGTTTATTCTCAGTATCCTGGATATCTCTTTCATTCTTGAAATGCCAAAACTTAATTTCTTTCAGCATTGCTCATTAAGGTCTGTAATGTATTTAATCATTCAGCTCTCCAAATTAAATTGAAAACACATACATAATTTTTAAAAAAGATTTTATAACTATCCAATCACAATATTAAATTATTTCACTAACTATTCCAAGATGGTTACTTCTAATATGAAGTAAATTCTGGTTGAATCCCCAGGTGAAGAAAAAGTAACATCTTTTTCATGGATGCAAAGTGCAGAAACAGGCCCCTAAAGGACCATTTCATCCATGCTGACTGTAATACCCATCTACACTCATCCCAATTGCCCACATTTTGCTCACATCATTCTACTCCTTTCCTGTTCAAGTACCCGTCCTAATGTGTCAATATGGTTGTTGTGCTGCATCTAGCATGGCAGTGTAGTGGGAGCAGTTATTGCTCTCACATTCAGCTTCCACTGCTGGCTAACAGTCTTGTGAAAAGGAGAGCTGAATGTGTAAGTCTCTCCCTGCCAATACATAGCCTCTCCAATAGCAAGCCTCATGTACTGCCTTCTTGCCGGCGACACACAGAGACTGAACAGGCTGAACTACAGAGGATGGGGAGGAGATCTGGCCCCTGCACAAGTAGCATGCAGGCCCACTGGTGTGTGGACACACCCAGATGTTTGTGAACCAGATTCCCAGCTATGGGTAAATAGCCTCATGGCCTTGCGGCTATGGGAGTAAACACAGACGGCAAATCTGAAGTGGAGCTGCCCCTAAGGCAGCTGGACGTCTTTAAACATCCTTCCGGCAGCTCCTACAGCCAAGCTGGTGCCAAATGCATTGCTTCATAAACTTTCCTTTGGACTACCCCGGTGAGGCCGAGAGAGGGTTCTTGATGACTGGGCATCTCAGGATCTCCATACCTTCCACCCAGGCTTGTGATGATCATCATCACCACCAATTGTCCTTCGAGACAGATGGATGCCAACAACCTGTCCTAATGTATTGTAAAGTATCTACCCTCACTACCTCCTCTGGTGCTCTTTCCAAATATCCACTGCCTTCAGTGTCAAGAACATACCCCAGAGATCTTCCTTAAGTTTTTCCTTTTCGCATATAAACTGTGCCCTCTAACTCTAGGTTCCCCTGCCCTGGGAGAAAGACCTGTGATAATTTTGTAAATCTTTACTGGTGACACCTCAGTTTCCTTTGTTCCAGTAAGAATAAACCCAGTCTCTCCTTACAACTATAGCTCTCTATTCCAGGCAATATCCTGGCACTGGCAAATCTCTTTTGCACTCTCTCTGTTGCTACCACATCCTTCCTGTAATGTGCCCACCAGAAATGCACCCAATACTCGCTGGCAGCAATGAAGGTTCTCTATCTCAGTCTGTCCTTGGCCAACTTCTCTATTGTGCCCCAGGTGTAGTTCAGGGTCCTCATTATGGTACAGTGTGTACATTCCAAAAGTCAATTTTGGTAATGGTCTTGGTGGTGTTTAGGGCTTCCTTCATCATGCCAGTAGCTTCCTCTCCTTTTTCACTATTGTCAGTCATGCAAGTCCTGAGTGAAGACTCAGGAATACTGTCACACATAGATATAGAAGGATTCTTCATTGTTGTTTCCGTAACAGTCTCGGTTAGCACTGAGCTGAATCACCGAATCTGGAAGACCATGGACCACTCTTCCCTCTGACCTGTTTGGCAATGGTGAGCCAACCAAGAGCCAAAGCACAAGGCCCTGACTCCAATCAACATTGTTCTCTGGTTCATTGAGGCACGCAAGCCTCCAAACCCTGCGACAAAGTTGTGGTCCTCTTGGAGGTCCAAGTATGGATTCTGTGCTCCTTAATCTTCTGGGTGACCATGAAGGATTAGATTATTAGGACACGCAGCCCTCTTTTATTGTCATTTAGTAATGCATGCATTAAGAAATGATACAATGTTTCTCCAGAATGATATCACAGACACACGACAAACCGACTGAAAAACTGACAAAAACCACATAATTATAACATATAGTTACAACAGTGCAAAGCAATACTGTAAATTGATAAGGACAGACCATGGCACAGTAAAAGTCTCGAAGTCTCTAGAAAGTCCCATCGTCTCATGCAGACGGTGAACCTCCAGCGCCGCAAATTTGCCGATGCAGCATCCTGGAAGCATCCGACCACAGTCCGACTCAGAATCCATCCGAAAACTCCGTGCCTCCGACCAGTTCTCTGACACCGAGCACCGAGCACCATCTCTGCCGAGTGCTTCGACCCCGGCCCCAGCAACAGGCGATAGGCAAAGCCAAGGATTTGGGGCCTTCCCCTCCGGAGATTCTTGATCGCACAGTAGCAGTGGCAGCGAAGTGGGCATTTCAGAAGTTTCTCCAGCTATTCCTCCATGCTTCTCAAGGCTGTCTCCATCAAATCAGGATTGTGCACGGCATCCTAGTTAACACATACGATATCATTCAGAACGGTCGTGCACGCTGCGTCGCGCCGCCATCTTCTCCTCCCTCCTCCTAGGATCGTATCAAATTGGAACTAACTCAGAAAATGTGTAGCTTGTGTGGTTGATTGTTGGGTTGAGTTGTTTTCTGATCTTGGCAACCCATTTTTAACGTTTTCTCACATACGAGTAGACATCACCAAGTCCTTTTATACAACATCCACTGCCCTATCCTCAACAATCATCTTTAAAATATCTTTGTTGTTATACATGGCTACAATTCCTGAGATCCTGTGGTTTAAATTGCCCATCATTTAATACAACAATTACAGTAAAAAAAAGAAATTGTTGCTCACCGGTCTGCATAGCGCAAGGTGTTCAGTGTGTGGTCTGTGGCCGTGTGGCTAGGTGAAATATTAGCAATCATACAAGTCTTAGAATTCCCAATAAAAGAGTCTTTCAATACCTCAAAAAAAACATACACAAATTTTACATACAAAATGCAAAAAAGCCACAAGCACAAGAAGAATAAAACTTTTGTACTTACTATTAGAAAATGAACAAGGAAAGTGTATTTTGTAGTCCCAAATAATTCAATTGATTTGCATTTTAAGTTCAAAAGGATTTTTAGATTAAAATGTGATTAAGATTACTATTTTTCATTCTTGTTTACTAATAAACAAGGAAAACATGAATTATAGTCTAAAATTTTTAGATTAAAGTTCAAAGATTAAAATTCAAAGTAAAATTTATTATCAAAGTACATACATGTCACCACATACAACCCTGAGATTCTTTTTCTCCGGACATACTTAGCACATCTATAGACCAGTGATTGTAAACAGTAAACATCAGGAACTGTAAACTGAAAATGAACTGTGCAAATGCAGATATAAATAAGCAGGATTATATAACAAGCAAGTGAAATAACAATATAACAGAGTCCTTAAATGAGTGTAGCTATTCCCTTTTGTTCCAGAACCTGACGGTTGAGGGGTAGTGACTATTCTTGAACCTGCTGGTGTGAGTCCTGAGGCACTTGTACCTTTTACCTGATGGCAGTAGCGAGAAAACAGCATGGCCTGAATGGTGAGGATCTTTGATGATGGATGCTGCTTTTCTACAGGAACATTTCATGTAGATGTGCTGAATGGTTTGGAGGGTTTTACCCACGATGTAATGGGGCGAATCCACCAATCTTCGTAAGATTTTCTGCTCAAAGGCCTTAGTGTTCCTATACTAGGCCATAATGGAGCCAGTCAGCGCATGTTCCACCAGACATCTATGTAAGTTTGCCAAAGTTGTTGATGACATGCCAAACCTCCGCAGACTCCTGAGGAAATAGAGGCGCAGTCATGCTTTCTTCACAATAATATTTATATGATGGGTTAAATGCCGAGCTGTAATCCATAAAAAGCATCCTGATATATACATCTTTGCTGTCCAGATGTTCCAGGATTGTGTGAAGAGCCAACAAGGTAGCATCTGCTGTAGACCTGTTGCTTCAATAGGCAAATTGGAGCAGATCCAAGTCACCATTCAGACAGGAACTGATGTGCTTCAACACCAGTCTCTCAAAACACTTAACCACTGTGGATGTAAGTGCCACTGGGTGATAGTCATGTAGATAGGTTGCCACGCTCTTTTGGGGTCGCGGTAGAGCGAGTGGCTGAAGATATCCGTGAATACACCAGCCAGTTGGTCGGTACAGGTCTTCACTACTCAGCCAGGTATTCTGTCCAGACCAGATGCTTTCCTTAGATTCACTCTCAGATAATGTTTTTATAATAATAAAAAGCGGAAAATGGTTTCTAAAGTGAACAGAGGTCCCTTGGAGGACCAGAAGGGGGAATTAATATTGGGTATTGAGGAAATAGCCAAGGTTCTGAATGACTACTTTGTGTCAGTCTTCACTCTCCTGAAGATACTAAGACCAAAGGATTATCGGGAAACCTGAGGCTGCTTGATGGTTCCTCCCTGTTCTGGTGATTAAAACGAGCATAGAAGGCATTGAGCTCATCTGGAAGTGAAACTCTGCTGTCCCCTATGTCGCTGGATTCAAACCCTGCCACAGCTGTCGAGCATCCCTCGTGGATTCCAGTCTAATCCAGAATCTCAACCGCCCAAGAGATGGCTTTCCAGAGGTCATGCCTGCATCTCTTGCAAAACACTGCCTCATCCAATGTTGACATTTTGAGAACAGATTTTTCAAACAGATGTGCTTGGTTGATATATTCCCTGGAATTCATAATACAATCTCTATTTCTCACTATTATGGTAACAAACCAGCATTTCTTTATATCCAACAAAAGGCAAGATATTTATACGCTTTGTTGCCATTACAAGTGGGAAAGCCTAGCAAAGCTAACATTACAACATTCAGACAAAAAGCAGTAAATGAAGTAAAGGGACCTAAAATACTAGAAGAGATTAAATACTTTTTTGTATGAAGCATATTACAATTTTAATAATAATTCAAATACCAAATTACAATACATATAATGAAAAAGTGATCCTTGTTGTTTTATTCCCAATTGAATGAACAAGAAATTTATACTTTTATTCATTACTAAATACAACATAGGTACAAACAAATGTATTGAAGAATTCAGGAGAAATATCTTTACCCAATCTGTTGATACCATGTGGAACCTGGTACCACAAGCCACAATTGAGTAAAATAATAGAAACACGCTCAATGGAAAACTAGATATGAAGGAGAAGTGTTGTAGGAAATTATGCTGAAATTGAAGGATGCATAGGAAGAGATATTTTGAATGTAAACATTGACAAAGACCAAATGGGTCAAATGCCAACAGCAAACAACATGGTTGTTACCACATTTCACTCCAAAGGAGAAAAAATAACTTTCAATGCAAGACACTTAAACAAGTGGTATTGTACTTTTGACTTTCTAGGCAACCGTATTTCCCACAAATACATTATAAGACCATAAGACATAGGAGCAGAATTAGCCCATCTGGGCCATCAAGTCTGCTCTGCCATTCAATCATGGCTGATCATTTTTTCCCCTCCTCAGTCCCACTCCCCGGCCTTCTCCCCGTAACCTTTTGCCATGTCCAATCAAGAACCTATCAATCTCTGCCTTAAATACACCCAACAACCTGGCCTCCACAGCTGCCTGTGGTAACAAATTCCACAAATCTACCACCCTCTGGCTAAAGTAGTTTCTCCGCATCTCTGTCTTAAACGGATGGCCCTTTATCCTGAGGCTGTGTCCTCTTGCCCTAGACTCCCCCACCATGGGAAACATCATCTTCACATCTACTCTGTCTCGGCCTTTCAACATTCACAAGGTTTCGATGAGATCCTCTTCATCCTTCTAAATTCCAGCAAATACAGACCCAGAGCCATCAGACGTTCCTAGTATGATAACCCTTTCAAACCAGAAATCATCCTTGTGAACCTCCTCTGAACCCTTTCCAATGCCAGCACATCTTTTCTTAGATGAGGTCTTTGACTGGACATGACAACAAAGGTTACAGTCCACTTTTATCTCTCTTTTATCGTTTACACACTTGAAAATGCTTTTACTATCCACTTTGATATTGTTTGGTAGTTTGCTTTAATATTTCATATGTTCTAATAATTCTTTTAGTTGCTCTCTTTAGGTTTTTAAAACCTTCCCAATCCTCTATCTTCCAGCTAATTTTTGCTTTTACATTCGCTTTGACTTCTCTTACCAGCAACGATTGAACTATTTTGCCATTTGAGTATTTCTTCATTTTTGGAATACATCGATCCTTCACCTTCCTCATTTTTCCTAGAAATTCACACCATTGCTGCTCTGCTATCATCCCAGTCAGCATCTCTTTCCAATTTACTTTGGCCACTGTAGTTTCCTTTACTCCACTGAAATACTGCTACATCAGACTTTACTTTCTCCCTATCAAATTTCAAGTTGAACTCAATCATATTGTGATCACTGCCTCCTAAGGGTTATTTTACCTTAAGCTCCCCAATTGCCTCCGGTTCATTACATAACACCCAATCCATTATAGCTGAACCCCTAGTAGGCTCAACAGCAAACTTCTCTAAAAAGCAAGCTCTTAGGCCTTCAACAAATGCACTCAAGATCCATCACCGACCTGATTTTCCCAATCTGCCTGAATGTTGAAATCTCCCATGACTATCATAACATTGCCCTTTTAACATGCCTCTTTTATTTCCCGTTGTAATCTGTGATCCACATCCCAGCTTTTGTTGGAAGTTGTATATATAACTGCCATCAGGATCCTTTTACCCTTGCAGTTTCTTAACTCAACCCACAAGGATTCAACATCTTCTGATCCTATGTTACATCTTTCTGCTGATTTGATGCCTTTTTTTTCACCAGCAGAGCCTCACCACCCCCTATGCCTACCTTCCTATCCCTCCGATACAATGTACACATACCTTGGACATTCAGCTCCTAACTATAACCATCCTTCAGCCATGATTCAGAGATGGCCACCACAACATCATACCTGACAATCTGTAATAGTGCAACAAGATCATCCACCTTATTTCTTTTACTCCATGCATTGAGATATAACACTTTAAGTACATTTTTTTTGATTTTGAGTCCTCATTTATTGTCATTTAGAAATGCATGCATTAAAAAATGATACAATGTTCCTCCAGAATGATATCACAAGAAAAACACAGGACAAGCCAAGACTAAAACTGACAAAACCACATAATTATAACATATAGTTACAACAGTGCAAAGCAATACCATAGTTTGATAAAGAGCAGACCATGGGCACGGTAAAAAAAAAAGTCTCAAAGTCTCAATAACCTCATCATCTCACGCAGGTGGCAGAAGGGAGAAACTCTCTCTGCCATGAACCTCCAAGCGCCGCAAACTTGCCGATGCAGCACCACTGGAAGCACCCAACCGCAGCGGACTCTGAGTCTGTCCGAAAACTTCGAGCCTCTGACCAGCCCCTCCAACACAGCCTCTCCAAGCACCATCCTCTGCCGAGCGCTTCAACCCCACCCCGGCCGCCGAGCAACAAGCAAAGCCGAGGACTCGGGGCCTTGCCCTCTGGAGATCCTGGACCACACAGTAGCAGCCGCAGCGAAGCAGGCATTTCAGAAGTTCCTCCGTGCGCTCATGTCCGTCTCCATCAAATCAGGATTATGCACGGCACCCTACTTGACAAATTGCTGCTGCGAGCTGCGTCGTGCCGCCATCTTCTCCTCCCGCCTATTTACTACCCTTTTTGATTCTGCATCCTTAATGCACTGATACTCACCCTGCTGGCTGCAATTTTGTCCTATCATCTGCCTGCCCTTCTTGACAGCCTGACTGCACACCACCTTTGCTTTTTTTAAATCTCGGGACAGTAAGACTGCTTGTCACATTTCTTAAAATTGTCTGATTATTGCAAGAGGAACTAAATTAATCCCTTTCATTTTATCACTTGGCTGGACAGGAAGAAATTATATGCTGATATTGGTAAATTTCAGGCTAAATGTATTCCTCCAGTTCTTTAATAAACAGGATGAGTTCATTTTCCACTTCACTCTGTTCATGCAGTTTTGCAGGTGGGTGAGATCCTACTTATTCTATAAATAAGCACACTTCTCATGCCCGTTAAAAATACCAATAAGTATTTACATTGGAAGTGAAATCTTGGTGACACTGCTGCAGCTGGCAAGGCTACTACCTTACAGCCCCAGCGACCCAGCTTCAATCTTGACCTCTGGTGCTGTGTGGAGTTTGCACTGAGATCACTTGGGGTTCTTCTGGTTGTCTTGGTTTCTTCCAGCAACTGTATAATGTGCAAGCGACCAGGTTCATAAACCACTGTATGGCCTACTCATGGGCCTCTAGTGTGAGTTATATTCTGGTGGAGAGACAGCAAGTAAGAGGAAATGAAAAAGAGTATAGTTGATGTTTCGGGTCAAGACCCTTCAGAAGAGCCGCAGCCCGAAACGTTGATTGCACTCTTTTCCACATATGCTGACCGGTCTGCTAAGTTCCTCCAGCATTTTGTGTGTGTTGCTTGGATTTCCAGCATCTGCAGATTTTCTCTTGTTTGTGAAGTAAGTGGAAATGATGGGATTGTGGTTAGAATAGGAATAGTGTAAATGTTCTTGATGAAACTGTCAAAAGATGGAATACATGTAAATAGAAAATTTTCCTCGATTTAAATTGACTTCTTGGAGCATGGATAACTTCAAAATAAACTAACTCAGTGTGGACTATGCTGTACCCAAATTAAATGGGATTTTTCTACACATTCAAAGGTTTGTATGCATTGTTATATCGAGATATATTTGAAGTTCTGTATTGTTTTGCAGTACAATTTCATCAGGTAAATCACTTATAGATTAAAAAGGCACACTTTAGGGTCATATTGAAGTTTAATGCAATAAGGTCATAATCAGGCAAGGTTTGTTTGTTTATTTATTTAGATACGAAATAGGCCATTTTGGTCCTTTGAGCTGCACCACCCAGCAATCCCCTGATTTAATACTAGCTTAATCACAGGACGATTTACAATGACCAATTAACCTCCCAACCTCTTTGGGCTGTGGCAGGAAATCCACGTGGTCATGAGAGAACACACAAACTCCTTACAGGCAACGTGGGGAATTGAACCCGTCTGCCTATTCTGTAAAGTGCTGTGCTAACCACTACACTACCGTGCTGCCACCCCTGTGTTACCTCTAGATCTGTTTTTCCCTTCCTACAACAGAACTTAGCAATTCAAACTGGTTCTCTGATGTTTTATTTTTACACATTAAGTTTTCAAATTAATAATATTGTGGATTGCTGTCCCTATCTGCAAGTACTTCACATGAACATATTGTAAAGGTTTCTGAAAACAAGGCTGGTCTAGTACAAGTTATGCCTCTTAGAAAGAAATCACTGTGTGCAAGGCTAAGTTTTACAAAGAAAAACAGTATAAAATCTTATAAGAAACTAAGAAGTTACCAGCGTAAGCCTGCTTTGTCTGAAGGGTGTATGAGCATGTTCCTGGTCCAAAGCACGAATACATTCTTTAAGCTAAAATGGAAAGGAATTGATATTAGCTTTATTCATCATGGGCACATCAAAGCATACGTAAAATGAGTTGTTTGCATCAAATCCAATCAGCAAGGATTCTGCTGGGGGCAGTCTGCAAGTGTTGCCACTCTTTTGGCAGCAACCTAGTAATCTCATATTTTACTAACCCTGACCACAAGTCTTTGGAATGTGGGAGGAAACTGGAGTACCCAGAGAAAACGCACACGTCATGGAGAGAACATACAAACTCCTTGCAGACGGCGACAGAAATGAATCCTGATCAGGGGATCATTGGTAGTGTAAGGGCGCCATGGCAGCGTAGTGCTTTGTGCAACACTATTACAGCTCGGGGCATCGGAGTTCAGAGTACATTTCTGGCACTGTTGGTAAGGAGTTTGCACATTCTCCCTGTGAAAGCATGGGTTTCTGCCAGGTGCTCTGCTTCCCTCCCATATTCCAAATATATACCGGTTAATAGGTTAATTAGTCATTGCAAATTATCCTTTGATTGGACAGGGGTTAAATATATGGATTCCTGGACAACCTGCTATAAATTAAATAAATAAATATTTTTTCTTTAAAAAGCAATTGTATGAACCACAATGCTACCACAAAGAGCAACTTTATTACAGAATATCAAGTGTCCATTTGAAATGTGAATAATCATGGTTGTTACAACATAGAATCTACTTCTTCACACAGATTAATAGTGCCAACTTAATTCTTCACTATAAATTCTAGTTATAAATAGCTAACATGATTCTAAAGATTTCCAAATTATCTGTCTTAATACTGGCTATTACTCTACATATGGTTGTGGCAGGAGGGGAGGGGAAAAATAAATCACAATTTCCATCACAATATCACTGAATGCTGATCTTTGATCACTTTAAATTCAAAGAATCAAAATATATTTATTAATAAATCTTTATTAATTTTCCAAGACCCATAAATAAACTCTGCTGTCCAGTTCATTTACTTTGTTCACACTCAGTTTCTAATTCATAACATGGCCCCAATTTCTTTCCAAACCCAAATTATCTTGGTGCAGGTGGACAGCATCGAGGCTTTGCAATTTTGGCTGACCCAAATTAAGATACTGGCTGAAGAGCAAATAAGCCAATATGGAAAAGAGTAAACAGTCAAAGCCTGAAACATTGACTGTTAACTCTTTTCCATAGATGTTGCCTGGCCTGCTGAGTTCTTCTAACACTTTGTGTGCTGTTTTTTTAAATTTCCAGCATCTGCAGATTTTCTTGTGTTTGAAATGAGCCAGCAGCTAAAACCAACAAGGTTCCCAGAGACTTTCAGGCAGAAAGCCAGTTGTCATACTTTGGGTTCCTTTCTGGGAGTATCATTCCACTATTCCATAATGTTGAATCTTCAGATATGCTTCTCCTGCCCAAATATACATCATAAACTTAGAAACAAAACTTATTTTTGTATTCACTATACAAGACCATCTATTAAAAAAACTTACAGCCAAAAGACTCTGATTTATTTCTGCTCCTTCTAATTTAGCATGCTTGTCGGAATCTCTGGCATCAGCGGCCCGCTCGCTACCAGCAAGATCAATGAAGGAAATTCTAGATAGAGAATTATCATCATCATCAGACATTGGAGTAATATTTGTAAACCTGACTTTGATTTCTGATTTAAAAAGATTAAAATTTCCTGAGAACCTTTCAAGTTTGTTCTTGAGGTATGGACAGCCACATTTCTCTTCTCCTAATTTCTTGCTCCCCCCACCCCCAGTCCCAGTCCCATTGACTCAAAATAACAACTGTCCATTTCCCTCTACAGATACTGCCTGACCTGCTGAGTTCCTCCAGCATTTTGGGTTTTGTTTTGGTCCAATTTCCAGGATTGCAATTCCTGGCTCTCTATCAGAAATAAGCATTTGTGTGCACGTATAAATGAATGAAAATATGGTGCCCAGAGTCCGCTTACCCCAAGGACAGGTTTTAAAACAAGTGAGTTGCAAATTTTCATGTTTCTTTAAAATAAATGTTTCCAAATCATAAATTGCAGGATTTGCGGAATTTGATTGTACAACTATGTGATTTGAAGTCTATTTTTCTGGGTACAAGACCAAACAAACTACACCCTATCCTCGTTATATGCAGGGGATACATTCCTCAAAGTTGACGCATAATGTGAATAATTATTTAAATGGAGAAAATAGGGATGCATTCCAGAGGGCTTCCTAAGTATGTTTTACCTGTAATTTATTCACATTTTCATACCAATACGACACAAAAGCAGTACTACAAGACAACATTAGTATTATATTTCATCAATTTAAGGTAATATTCAATGTAATAAATCATAGAAAGTTAACATCTGAGGGTGTACAGTACTCACCAACAGTGGCAGGTGTGTTCGCTCCAGGAGATAAGTGGTTGTTGTGGTGTCAAGCAGCTTTACATAGATAAGGTGGATGGTTGTGGTCGTCAGGATCATATCAAGCACAGCAAGGGGTGAAGGAAGACTCACAGAACTCTTAGAACTGCCGGCAGCAGAAGGTGTTACCGATTTGAATAAAGTGGTGAGGGTTGTTTGTTTGGCAGCATTTTGTTTTAAATTTGCTTGTAGGGAAGAAGGGTTGACAGCAGGGAACGACTGAAGTGCTGACTCCGTTCTAAACGTGGGTCCATGTCCATCGCCATCTGTGCCAAGTGTTCCGACTTCCACCATTCCCTCACCGTTGGTAAACTCCCGGGATTTTCAAAATCTTCTGTTGCTTGCAGCATCTGAGAGATAGTTCGCGGTAAAAAAAATACATACGCCTTGAATGTGGATTTTACACCTTGGTTGAGTGGTTGAATCAGCGATGTTGTGTTAAGCGGCAGGAAACGCACTGTCATGTTAGGATGAATGCTGTCCAAATGTTTAGGATGGGCTGGCGCATTGTCAAGCAACGAAAGAACTTTAAAGGCAAGATTCTGTTGCCGGCAGTAGTGTCCCAGAGCTGTGTTACCTTCAGCTGATGCCGCACTGTTTATAATTTCCAACTCTCTTTCAAGTGTTAAAGTGGTTCTCTGCTGCTCGGCTGACGGTCCAGGACATGACATCGGACGCTTAGGAGGCACAATTAAATATTTCAAGCGCAAAATCACTGCACTGCAGGTAAAACCAATAGAAGTTTAAGAAGGCGCATCCACACCTTGCCAAAACCAATGCGAGAGTGGTGGGAGAGAGATTGTGAGGTGCACGCACCTGATTTGTATTGGCAGGAAAGTGGTGCTTCTCGTCCCAACAGTGAGACCGTGAGGTGTGCGCACATGACTTGTATAGGCGGGAAAGCAGTGCACCTCGCGTAACTGTGAGTTTTGGACACACATAACGAGACGTTGGTAGAAATAGGTTCCTCGCATAACAGTGAATCCACATTGTCTGAAGATGCATATAATGAGGATAGGGTGTACCTTATTGTACCAATAGCAAATCTTTGCTTTATACTATCGCTAATTTCCAACTGAAACACATTTACTCAGTTCACAATAGAGTCCTCTCGTTATTCTAATAGCATTCACATGACTACCATCCAGTGGCAATGACCTCAACAATTATGAAGTGCTTTGAGTGACTGGTTATGGATTGCATTAAATCTCATCTTCTTGCTGCATTCGACCCTTTCCAATTTATTTATCACTCAAATCAGTCCACTGATGATGCCACAGCCTCTGCCCTCCACTCTGTCCTGTCCCACCTGGAAAATCATGCCTTATATGCCAGGATGCTTTTTTTTTTTTTACTTCAGCTTAGCATTTAATACATTCATCTCTCAGAAGCGAGTGGATATACTGTCCTTGTTAGGTCACATCACATCTTCCTGTAAAAGGATCCTGGACTTCTTCACAGAAAGGCCACAGTAATTCCGTGTTGGCAGAAACATCTCCAGCTCCATCACTCTGAGCACTGGCACGCCCCAGAGTTGCGTGCTCAGCCCAATGCTGCTCATGCTGCTGACACAGGACAGATCTAGTTCAAACTGAACCATCAAGTTCACTGACACAACAGTGGTGATGAAACGGCATAGAGAGGAAGTAGAGTGGCTGGTAGAATGGTGCAACCACAATACCTCGAACCTCAACGTGGACAAGACCAAAGAGATGATTGTGGACTTTAGGAAGGTGCAGGCTGACCACTCCTCACTACACATACATGGCTCCTCCGTGGACAGAGTTAGGAGCTCCATGTCTCTAGGAGTGCACATAACGGATGATCTCACCTGGTTCCTCATCACTTCTTTGGTCAAGAAAGCACAGTAGTGTCTCCACTTCCTGAGGAGATTGGGGAAAATGAGGCTCCCCATGCGCCACCCCCACTCCCCAAATTTTAACCAATTTTTACAGGAGCACCATGAAGAATGTCCTGACCAGCTGCATTACTGTCTGGTACAAGAATTGGAAGGCAGTTCAGCACAAGTTCCTACAAAGGATTGTGAGGACTACTGAGAGGATCACCGGGGTCTCTCTTCCACCCATTAGAGGTACTTATCAGGAGTGCTGCATTCGCAGGGCCCATAGTATTGTTAGTGACCACTCCCGTCCGTCCAACAATCTCTTTGACCCTGCACCATCAAGCAGGAGGTACTGTGGAATTAGGACAAGAATTTTTAGGACGGTAAACAGCTTCTTGCCTCCGGCCACGTCTTCTGAACTCCCTGCCACTACCCAGTCTCATTGTATAAAGTGCCAGTAGCGATAACCTATTCACTTTTTAAACTTGTATCATATATGCACCTTACTATTTGCCAATTTATTTGTGGTAACATTATTTTATGTGTTACATGTGTGAGTTATATGTACTTTGTTGTGTAACTTGGTCCAGAGGAACATTGTTTCGTTTGGCAGCATACATGTGTACAATTGAATGGCAATAAAATAAACTTGAATTTAAACTTGGATGTCAAACCTTCACTGCCTTGTGGCTATATCCACTCATGGGGAAGCTTTCAGGAGTAAACCATGAGGAACAATCCGGAGCTGAAATCTCTAAGGCAGTCCAATGTCAAGTTCAATGCTGACTGCCAACTCCTGCGAAGCCGCTGGTGCCAAACTGTATCAGTCTGTGCCTTTGGATTCATCAGCTGCATGGAGGGAGAGACGGAGTCTCCTACATAGGCAACTGCCTGCTCTCCATATTGTATCATCCTGGCTTACGTACTGGCTAGTGTATGACAGCTAGGACGCAACATCTCTGGTTGACCCTGCCCAGCAGAGGGCCTTACCTGATCCTTACAGCAAAATCATTATTAAAAGTAACAAATTATTTGTTTACTAGAATTAAATACAAAACCAATGTGCTTATTATAGTTTATAACTTACACTTTTTAAAAATTATTATGAATGTACTAAGAACTACTTTACCTTCCAACAACTGTTTCAGCTGGATCCTTAAGCTGGATTTGAATAACAGCATGTGAACGTGAGGAATCTGTATTTATCCCTGAGGCACCTGTACTCCTTGCTTTACTGCCCCAAGAAATCACCTGAAAAGGAAGTCAAAAAGGCTGAAGTCATCAAGAAACTTACTTTCCGTTAATACTCAGGCCAAAAATTTGCAGGAATATATAAATACTATCTTTTGGTTAATATATTAGGGTAAATATTTAGCATTGGCCTTGGCCAAACAGTTTAATAGTCTTACAAATCAAAAGCTATTTTAACTAAATTTATTTACTTCATTTATTTATTTATTGAGATACAGAACAGAACAGGGCCTTCCGGCCCTTCGAGACAGCTTGCAATGACCAACTAAACTACCGACCGGCGCGCCTTTGGACTGCAGGAGGAAACCACACAGTCACAGGGAGAATATACAAACTCCTTACAGATAGTGGCAGGTATTGAATCTGGGTAGCTGACACTGTAAATTGTTCTGCTAACCACTATATTAACACTAGTTTATAAATATATAAAATATGATTAGGAATCATGGATCAAGATTGAGAAAAAAAAATCTGAATTCCGCAAAGGAAGATGACGCTTTAAAAAGGGAAAGTAGACTACAAGCTCAAGTTCAATTGTCATTCAACCATACACATGTAACAGCTAAACGAAACAGCATTCCTCCAGGGCCAAAATGCCAAAACACAGTATATACAGTCACTCATAGCACACAACAAATAGCACATATACCTGTAGTTAAGATTGCACATACAGTCACAGAAAATACATAATAAAAATAATAATAATATTAGCCCCAAGTTTCTAGTGAGATGGTCTGAAGATTGGCATGGGATGTTATTTTCAAGCTATGTTTCTGCAAGGACAAGTATGCAGCAATTCCTCATCATTCGCTAGTGCAGCTGCAAACAAACACAATTCATCTTGTCTTTTATTGAGCAAACACTGCAGCAACACCAATGGGAGAGGTCAGCCCACAACCCAGCACGGACTCCTGCACGCCTCTGCTCTCTCCCACACCACCTCTGGTTTCTCCTTTCTCGGGTGGCTGCAACAGGCGACATGTGGCACGAATGCCTGGTTGGTGCATCAACCGAGGTCACACAGCCTTCAGACTCAGCAATCAACCAATACAAAAGTAGGTTAGCAAGTAACATAAAAAAACAAACACTAAGAATTTCTATAACTATGTACAAACAAAAAGTTAGTATGGGTCCCTAGACTGAAATGGGAAAAATCTTAGAATGTATCAAAAATGCAGAGAAATTAACCAAATATTTTGTGTCCTTCTTAAAGGACAAAGAGTGATTGCAATATCTATTGTAGGTAAAGTCAAATTAACTTAACAGTAGGACAATATAGTTCAACCTGGAAAATTGTGAAGTGATTCACTTTGTAAGGTTGAATTTGATAGCAGAAAACAGGGTTAAAGGCAAGATACTTAGTAGACTGAAGGAACAGAGCAATTTTGGGGACGTCTGTAGATTCCTGAAAGTTGCCACTCAAATTGATGGGGTTGTTAGGAAGGTGTATAGTGTGTTGGCTTGACCCTCATTAGTTGGGGGATTAAATTCAAGAGCAGGTAGGTAATGTTGCAGCTCTATAAAACCCTGGTTAGATGACATTTGGAATATTGTGTTCAGTTCTGATCACCTCAGCTTTAGAGAGGGTGCAGAGGAGATGTATCAGGATGCTGCCTGGATTAGAGAGCATATCTTATGAGAATAGGCTGAGAGAACTATGGCTTTTCTCTTAAATGTGTAGGAGTATGAGAGGTGACTTGATAGAAATGTACAAGATAAGAGGCTTAGAAGAGGCATAATTTTAAGGAAGAAAGTATGGAGTGATGTCATAAGTACGGTTTTCTTTTTAAACAAAATATGGTGGGTGCATGGAACACACTGCCAGGGGTGATGGTAATAGCAGGTACATTAGGGACATTTAACAGACTCTTATATAGGCACATAGATGATACAAAAACAGAGAGTTATTTGGGAGGGAAGGGTTAGATTGATCTTAGAAAAGGTCGCACAACATCATGGCCGAAGGGCCTGTATTTATTTTGAACTTTGAAATTCATATCTGGGATGGCAGGTCTGTTAGATAAATGCTCTTCTGGAGCTATATTCTCCCTGAGAATATAAAAACAAAGATATAGAAAATGACAGGAAATTTCACTGAAATGTACAATATTCTTGAGGTTTAAGAGGGTATATGCCAAGATGTTGTTTCATTTGACAGGGGTAACTTGAACAAAGAGGTACAGAATCAAGAGGGGTCAACATTCAAAGTTAAAAGTAAAAGTACATATATATCACCATATATTACTCTGAGATTCATTTTCTTGTGACCATCCACAGTAAATATGAAGAAACACAATTGAATCAATGAAAATACACATACAAGACAGATGAAACAACCAATATGCAAAAAGACAACAAACTGTACAAATACAAGAAGGAAAAAAATATATTAATAAATAAATATCAAGAACACAAGGTGAAGAGTCCTTGAAAGTGAGTCCACAAGCTGAAGGAACAGTTCAGTGTTGGAGTGAGTGAAGTTATCCCGTCTGGTTCAAGACTTGATGGTTAAGGGATAATAACTGTTTCTGAACCTGGTGGTGTGGGTTGTGAGGCTCCTGTACCTCCGTCCTGATAGAAGCAATGAGAAGGGAGCATGGTGGGGATTCTTAATGATGGACGCTACTTTCTTGAGACAGCACTCCTTGTTGACGTGTTCAATAGAGGGGAGGGCATTACCCATAATGGACTGGGCTCCATCCACGACTTTTTGTAAATGTTTCCATTCAATGGCATTGGTGTTTCCATACCAGGCTGTGATGCCACCAGTCAGTCACCATTCAGTACAGGGATAACAAGAAATTCCTTCATCCAAAGGGCAGCGAACCTTCAGAATTCTCTTCCCAGTGGGAATATGGAGGCTCACTTTGTGAATATATTCAAGACACAGTCTTTGACAAGGGAGATAGGTCTAGATATTAGACTCATGAAATCCAGGACAAGTTGATTAATTGGATCCAAAATTGGCTTGGTAACAGGAAGCAGACAGTGATGGCAAACTATTTTTTTGTATATTGTAAGCCTGTGTCCAGGGATCTGTACTTGAACACATTTTATTAGACATGACAATATCAGAAGCATCATTATAAAGTTTGCAGGCATAACAAAATTGGAGGTAGTATAGTTAGTATATTGCTTAGTCTGAAGGGTGTCAAGTTTTTTCCACAGATGTTTGAGTTGCACTCATCCAAGCAAGTGCACAGTATTCTCCTGACATACATATTGCAGATAGTGGAAAGGACAGTGAGATCATTAAGTGCTAATCCAGCCACTGGAGTGTTTTCCCTTTTGTGCTCAATGCTCAGTTTTATAAGGGCTCTTTATATTTGGTCAATTACCTTCTTGATGTAAACGGCAATCTCAGTCTCACCTCAAGTACATATTTTGTTCCTACACATTTACACTGAGGTTGTGATGAGTGGAAACAAGTTGCTGGAGTGAAAACAAATCCAAAGAGCCAACAGATCTGCTTGGTAGCACTATTAATGCTACCTTTTCTCATTGTGACCTCTATTGGCCAGGGCAAGGGTAGCAGGCATACAAGAACATGATTAGGCTCCTTCCAAATCAGTTTGAAATACAGTGGCAAACACGAGGAATTCTGCAGATGCTGGAAATTCAAGCAACACACATCAAAGTTGCTGGTGAACGCAGCAGGCCAGGCAGCATCTCTAGGAAGAGGTACAGTCTCGTACCCCATCCGTTATTTATTTATATACACACATTCTTTCTCTCTCTCTCCTTTTTCTCCCTCTGTCCCTCTCACTATACCCCTTGCCCATCCTCTGGGTTTTCCCCCCTCCCCCTTTTCTTTCTCCCTGGGCCTTCTGTCCCATGATCCTCTCATATCCCTTTTGCCAATCAACTGTCCAGCTCTTGGCTCCATCCCTCCCCCTCCTGTCTTCTCCTATCATTTTGGATCTCCCCCTCCCCCTCCAACTTTCAAATCTCTTACTAGCTCTTCCTTCAGTTAGTCCTGACGAAGGGTCTCGGCCCGAAATGTCGACTGTACCTCTTCCTAGAGATGCTGCCTGGCCTGCTGCGTTCACCAGCAACTTTGATGTGTGTTGCTTGAAATACAGTGGATTCCGGTTAGATTATGAGAACACTCAGTCCTCTTTTATTGTCATTTAGAAATACATACATGCATTAAGAAATGATACAATGTTCCTCCGGAGTGATATCACAGAAAACAGGACAGACCAAAGACTAACACCAACAGAACCACATAATTATAAAATATTGTTATAGCAGTGCAAAACAATACCATAATTTGATGAAGAACAAATCATAGGCACAGTAAAAAAAAAGTCTCAAAGTCCTGAGTCGATTGACTCCCGAGTCCCCAATAGCAGGCGGCAAAAGGGAGAAACTCCCTGCCATAAACCTCCAGGCACCGTCAACTTGCTGATACCTTGGAAGCACCCAACCACAGCCGACCCTGAGTCCGTCCGTCCGAAAATTCCGAGCTTCCGACCAGCCTCTCCGATACAGCCTCCTGAGCGCCATCAACCTCTCCCCGGCCGCTCAAACATGCAAAGCCGAGGATTTTGAGGCCTTCACCTCCGGAGATTCCGGTTACCACACAGTAGCAGCGGCAGCAAAGCATGCATTTCAGAAATTTTCCAGATGTTCCTCCGTGCTCTCATGTCTATCTCCATCAAATCAGAATCGTGTACAGTCCCCTACCCGACAGATAACAGATATCATCAACCAAGTGGCCGCACACGCTGCTATCGCGCCGCCATCTTTTCCCCCCTCCTGGGAGGCTTAATTGGAATACATTGGGATAAGTACATTTTGGCCCAATTAAGCAACTGCCCAATTAGCCGAAGTTTCATGGAAATAGTTAAAGAGGTATAAAAAATACAGACTGAGTAACAAATTATGTGTTTTAATGAAATACAGAACAAATTAGAACACTACCGATACTACTGTAATACTATAAAACTGTGCATCAGTTCCTAACAGTTATCAACAAAGGAATTCATTCAGTATACGCTGCCATGTTCTTTTGATTTACTGTAAATGAAAATCACAGTGGCATCTTGGCAAGGATTTGAAATTTTTTAAAGTCAAAATAAAAAAACAAAATTATCAAAAAACACCACTTTTTGATTTAGCATCCATTGGCCCATATGAATAACATAACTCAAGCACATGCAACTGGCACTATTTTAAAACTGTTCGCTCTAAGTACAATGTAGTATCTAACAAGTGCAGGAAATGAACGCTTGTTAGAAGCTGTTCAGCAACAATCTCCTGCCCCAATTAAGCAGAACAGTGTCCAAATAAACGAAGGGAATCCAGGCTACTTTCTCGATTAGTTTTTTATTCATTAAGAGTTATCTCAAATAAGCAGCTGCCCAACCAATGGCCAAATTAATCAGAAAATACTGCACGTCACTGTTCACCACTGAAATTCTCTTCCCGCCAGTACTGTTGGAGTATCTTCACCAGATACTGGTTCAACAAAGTGAGTTACCACCACAACTTCAAGGTCATTTTGAGATACAATTGTTTCTTTCTGCAACAATTAAACTCCAAAATAAAACAAATGAATAAATAAAATTCACTAGGTTGCACTTGGCTAGCTTTGGTTTTTATGTTTAGGATACACCCAAATAAATTTTCACATTGTTTACTAGTCTCCAGTGTTGTAACTGGGCTGGGACTGCTGGACTTGAGGTACAGCTAATTCTTGGGCTCACATTTTCAGTGCCACTGCTGAGGTATTATGTGGCCTCATGATCTTTATTGTGTCCCAGTGCTCTTGGATACTTCTTGATATAACTTGGAATAAGTCAACAGCAGAAGATTGGTTTTCATCTCAATGGTGGGGATATCAAAAGGAAGCTGAGGTAGGATCTTTCCACTTAGCAATCTTGGTTCAGAGTGGTTGCAAATGTTTTAACACTGGCAATCACCTGTTGGGTTTTCTCACTGTGAAATCCATCTAGCTTATTGGTGGTATCACACAACATGTTGGCAATGATCATGGAGCTGCCCACTCTCATTAGCTGTCCACTCTCATTAGCTGTCCACCATTATTCATGAGTACATGTCTCAGGACTGCAGAACTTTGATCTAATCTATTTATCATGCCCGCACGTAGCACTGTCTTTTGCATGCTGATTTTTACAGTTTAAGGTGCAGGTTTGGCAGCTGCTAGCACACAGTTTTGCATTTTTCATTAAAACAGGAATGATCTCTGGCTTGCCAAGGTTCACTGTTCAAAGAAAACTTATTATCAATGTATTGTTCGTTGACAATTATTCGTCCCCTTGGGGAATCTGTCCCCCCATTCAGCTCTATCATATGGGAGGGCACACCCACTGATAACAGCTGACGTACCTCCGTTCTCAACTCTGCCACAATCTCCTCTACCACTTCCCGGGGTAGGCTACCTGTGGTCACTTCACCACAGGGATTACTACCGAGGACTGTACCCTGCTGAGTCCTCCCACACCTCCACCGCGTTCTCCTCTTCCCGTACCTCTCTGATCAGCTCAACCAAAGGTGGAGGGGGGCGTGTCTTACGAGACTGTCGGAGACCCCACACAATCAGGTCATGGGACTGGTTGCCCCTAGCCATCTGGTCCATTCTTAACTGATCCACCTCAGCGCCTGAATGACCCCTCTGCGCCGCAAGCAATTTAGCTGCCTCTCTAGCGGAAAGATAAAAGCAGAAAGCTTCTCCCCCTTCTCCTGACGCATGTTTTGAAACCCCACCAGGAATTCCATTGGGCTTCCAGTCAGACCAAAAGCATTGTCCAGTGCTTGCAGATAATTGACAGCTGTCGCTACAGGATAATTTAACCTGACAGTTCTGACGTCAGCGGCTCACCCATTCAAACTTTCAGCCAACCTCTGTCGCTTTTCATCATCCGAGCACTGCCACTCATCTAACAACTGACAGGTCCACTCCGCCCAGGTCTCATATTCCTCCTCCCCTTCAGGGGTGGGCATTATTCCAGAGAAAAGGCGGAGCCTGTCATAGCTGGGACTTTGAATCTAATTTTTCCATTTATTCGCCAGAGAAGTAAGGGCGGATACTACCTCAGAATTCTCACTCTTCACCGAGGGACGTGAACTAATTAGACATTCCAAATATGACCACTCTTTCCTCTTCACTCCTCAGAAATGATAGAACCCTGTCTTTGAAATCTCCGCCCCCAGCTACCTCAGCACTGGTCTGCATTAAAACGAGAGCTGCGCCCGCCATTTTATCAAACCTCTGCTCACAATCGCAACTTTAACAATACTTAACAGTGGAATTAACAATTCATCCGGAGTACAAATATCTGTCCCACTGGTTCATTGCTCAGGGTAATCACATAGCATCCAACGGAATCAATCCTGAACGTAGCCCCCACAATTGTAACACTCACTTCGCCCAGCGGCTTAATAGAGGGGGTGATAACCCCCTGCCGGCCAAACTTAAGAAACCTCATTTGGGTGGATGCTGCGCGATGTGTCCCCGTTACAAATCAGTACCCCGAAATAACAAACAGTACACAATATGCAATTTAACGATTAAGCTTGATAACTCTTACTTTGACTATATGGTTAGTAGAGAAACGAAATATATTTTTTTTAAAAAGGGCCCAAATCTTAGTAAACAGTCTGTGCACAAAGTTGGAGCTCACACATAGGCCAATTGGTCCCCATCGACCTCCTCTGATCATCGCTGCCCTTCAGACCCTCACTCCGAGTCCACCCCATCCGGCAGTCTACCAAATCTCTTCATTTGCATCTTCTCTCTTCATCTCTCTCTCTCTGTCTGGCAAAAGCCCACAATATCAGCTGCTTCCAGATTCACAAGACAGGGTAACAAAGTCCTGATTGGCTAACATGCATCCAAAGTCCTGATTGGCTAACATGCATCCATAGTCCTGTTATCTCCAGCCATAACCCAAACGTTGCTACTACAGGGAAACCGTTACTTCAGCAGTGAACATTACAAGAAAACCACTACATTAGCAGTGCAACCTTACAGCGTGTTACATAGGGTAATAACTATTCCTGAAGCTGGTGATGTGGTATCTAAGGCTTCTCTACCTCCTGGTAGTAGCCAGAAGAGGGCATGGTCTGTCATGGTATGGGGAGGGATATGCTAAGCCATGGGGTTAAGCTGTGAGTGTACACTTCAGCTGTTGTTGATAATTCATAGTACCTTCTGGTTAATTAGTTTTGCAATGGAAAATCTGTTCTAGATTTCCAATAACACTACTGGTTTACTTTTCTATATCACAACAGTGACTACACTTCAAAGGTAATTTGTTAGATTCGAAGTCCTTCAAAATTGTGAAAGGTGCTACATAAAATTAAAAGCTTTATCTTTGGAATATAGATTTGTTAACTTTCCACTTGTGTAGCACATGATATTAAATAAAGCTTGGGAGACAGGAGTAAAACATTGTAAAGATGGTGCCAAACCACCGTTTGCAAATTCGTAAAAGAAATTTCCTAATAAAGTACAGTTAAATTAAATATGCTTAATACTTTATTGATTTTAAACTTACCTCTAATAAAGATTTAACTCCTCCAACACAAATTTCACGTAGCCCCACAATTTGAACTACGTGGTTGCCATCTTCTCTGGCAAACAGTCTAGAAGTAAAAATACAAAAGGGCATGAATACATATCCTCCTCACTGACGATCAACACTGGTGCACCTCCGTGGTGTGTGCTTAGCCCACTGCTCTATTCTCTATATACACATGACTGTGTGGCTAGGCATAGCTCAAATACCATCTATAAATTTGCTGACAATACAACCATTGTTGGTAGGATCTCAGGTGGTGACAAGAGGGTGTACAGGAGTGAGATATGCCAACTAGTGGAATGGTGCCACAGCAACAACCTGACACTCAATGTCAGTAAGACGAAAGAGCTGATTGTGGACTTCAGGAAGTGTAAGATGAAGGAACACATACCAATCCTCATAGAGGGATCAGAAGTGGAGAGAATGAGCAGTTTCAAGTTACTGGGTATCGAGATCTCTGAGGATCTAACCTGGTCCCAAAATATCGATGTAGTTATAAAGAAGGCAAGACAGCGGCTATACTTCATTAGGAGTTTGAAGAGATTTGGCATGTCAACAAATACATTCAAAAACTTCTATAGATCTACTGTGGAGAGCATTCTGACAGGCTGCATCACTGTCTGGTAGGGGGTGGCTCTGGCACAGGACCAAAAGAAGCTGCAGAGGATTGTAAATCTAGTCAGCTCCATCTTGGGTACTAGCCTACAAAGTACCCGGGACGTCTTCGGGGACAGTGTCTCAGTAAGGCAGCATCCATTATTAAGGAACTCCAGCACCCAGGGCATGCCCTTTTCTCACTGTTACCATCAGGTAGGAGGTACAGAAGCCTAAAGGATCACACTTAGCGATTCAGGAACAGCTTCATCCCTTCTGCCACCCGATTCCTAAATGCACATTGAAACCCATAGACACTACCTCACTTTTTAAAAAAAATAGAGTATTTCAGTTTTTTGCACTTTTTGTTACATCTGCGTGTTCGTCCATCGTCGACGTTGATGAGGAGCTCAACACCATTATGATGGTGTCGAGACTAGCGCGTGGTTTGGATTTAAGTGAGGGATAGTTGCGCAGCGTCAGCCTCACTCTCTCTTCCCAATTCCCATCTGGATCCAGTGGCAAGACCGAGTCGAGACGGCTGGAGATGAGACTAGGTGCAGTGGATGACCAGGACGCCTTCTGTGTCTTGTCCTGCTCTACACGTACCATGACGCTTGCAGAGACCGCCTTCTTGACCGTTGGACCTTTCATTGGTCTCGTCCGCTCAATCCGTCAGAGTCTGTCTTCACATGCTATTCAATATATGTATACTGTAATTGATTTACTTATTTATTATTATTTTTATTTCATTTATTATTTTTACCTATATCATGTATTGCATTGAACTGTTTGCTTTAACACACTTAAAGCAAAACGGGAGCTGAAGGCAATGAAAATGAGTGTAATGCTCGGATTAGAAGACCCAAGGGCAAGACTGGTAATTGAGAACTATTCGAACACTGAAGACTCAAAAAGAATCATCAGGAGAGGTACAGATTCAAGTTAAGTATCATGTGCAATAAATAACATTGATATCCAGATCCTGAAGGGCACTAGTTCTCTTGTCAGCCTCAAAAGTGTCTCTTTACTGAAACCTTCTGTTGTCAGTTTTGTACCCATTTTTCAAACAAATCTACCTTGTCCACCTTAGCTTTGTGGCACCTTATCAAAAGAACTTCTGAAGGTCAATATATGACACGTCCATTACTTTGTTCTTGGCTTTCAGACATTCTTGCCATAGAGGGGGTACAAAGAAGGTTCACCAGATTGATTCCTGGGATGGCAGGACTTTCATATGATGAAAGACTGGATTGACTAGGCTTATACTCTCTGGAATTTAGAAGATTGAGGGGGGATCTGATTGAAACGTATAAAATTCTAAAGGGATTGGACAGGCTAGATGCAGGAAGATTGTTCCTGATGTTGGGGAAGTCCAGAACGAGGGGTCACAGTTTGAGAATAAAGGGGAAGCCTTTTAAGACCGAGATGAGGAAAAACTTCTTCACACAGAGAGTGGTGAATCTGTGGAATTCTCTGCCACAGGAAACAGTTGCCAGTTCATTGGCTATATTTAAGAGGGAGTTAGATAAGGCCCTTGTGGCTAAAGGGATCAGAGGGTATGGAGAGAAGGCAGGTATAGGGTTCTGAGTTGGATGATCAGCCAAGATCGTAATGAATGGTGGTGCAGGCTCGAAGGGCCGAAAGGCCTTTCCTGTACCTATTTTCTATGTTTCTATGTTTCACAACAAGGAAAATGTTAGGTAGCAGGTGATGATGACCTGGAATGCATTGGCTAGAAGTGCAGTAAATGCAGAATCAATTATTGCCTTCAAATGGGAATTTAGTACATTTTTGAAGGTATCTATCTCAAAAGTAGCACAATAATCTCTAATGATTATGAGCTTCTCTGGAAGTCCGTTGGAAAAATATTAGTTAAAAGAATTCAATTTTATTGAAAAATCCATAAAAATACAATTTTGCATTAGATTGAATCAGAAATATTGAAAACAGCAAATATCTTTTTCTAAAATGGCTATTGTTTTCACTATTGTATCTTCAATAAATATTGCAGATTGCAAATATTTTCACTGTCTTCGAAACCTAGCTTTGCATTTTTGCAACTTTACCTTTTTCGACCATTAAGCAGATCATAAAGTTGGCCACAATATATCTCATAGAAGCTTATCCAGATGAAAAGTGCTCTGCATGGTTCTGATGTCTGAAGATGTATGAAGATGTCCTCAGCAGCAAGTGCATACAACCCTGGATTTCGATAAGTTCCAATCATTGTATGAGTTTTTCCAGCTCCGGTCTGCCCATATGCAAAACAAGTTGCCTTTCCACTAAGGGGTTAAAATTAACATAAATAGAGAAGAGAAAAAAATATATAAATTTATATTCATTCACACAAATAGTTTATTTCTCCTTTATCCCCAGTAGGGACCATACACTCTCCCCATATGAACACCCAACTTACTTGTGTCAATATCACTCAGAGCCAACTCAGTCTTAAAGATGTTGATGTTCTTTTGTGCTTCTATTGAAGATAATAAATTTACAGAGGAATTGAACCGCGACTTGCACTGATGAGTGGAACCAAAAACTGGTATTCTCACTTGGTACAATAATAAATTTCTCTCTCAAAATAGAATTTCAGTAACTAGGATTCCTGTGGCTGCAGCAATTTCAGGAAAATCTTTCCTCTGGGGGAAGTAATCAACAATTCTGAAAAATTTACTTTTAAAGACAGATTTAACTATTATTTCACACTGGGTTTGAGTATTATATCAAATTATTGATTTAAGTTCTATCTGTTCAGCTGTTAGCTAAAGCTCAGCACCAGACTGTTGTTCAACAAAGTGTCTATCTATTCTTTGATGATATGGCTTCCTTCCATTCTATAACTGCTCTGTGATCTACAGTATGTCAAAATTTACAGTGGTACCAATAATGACTCTCAAGGTCACCACTGGTGTTGGTAAGAATAAAGGAATCAGGTTAGATGTCAAGATATTGTTTCTCTTGCAGAGAGTCATAACAACACAAGAAATAGGAATAAGAATAGCTACAAGGCTATTTGAGGTTCCTCTTCCATTCAAAAAAGTCACAAATATTCCCATCTTTCACTCAATACCCATATTCCTGCTTGTTTCCCATGATTCTCAGCCGCTGTATTGAGAAAATGCTTTGATCTTGAAAGCACTCTAGGATTACATTTCGAGGGCTCTCTCCGGTAAAGAATTCCAAATATTCACAAATCTCAAGAGATATTTCTTAAGTGGACAACTTATTATTCTGAAATTAAACCATCACCATCCTGCCCATTCCAAGTTTTGTATTCTCCCACAAGGAGAAACATCTCGCATTCTACTCTGTAACATTCCCACAGGATCTTGCATTTCATAAAATCGCCTCTTTTTTTTCTAAGCTCAAAGCTTCCAAACAGTAGTCACAATATCAGGAATATTAAGGTTAATAACTCTCTTACATATAAACTAATCGCATTCAAAGGAAAATGAGGAATTTCATGCGTTACTCTTGTTTTCTTTCTCTTGTTCGTTGCCTCTCAGATCCTTCGGTTACAAGTCAAGAAGGGATTCGATGGTAATCATGGTATTTGGGTGCACCATGAGAAAACAGAGCAGACAAAGGTCAACTCCTCATTACCTCATGCCCAAAGTTTTGTGGATGCTAGTTGCTTAACAATTGATGCAATTCAGTCCATTACCACAAGATAAGGAACAAGACAAAGATGAGTGAGCTCATCTGTCCTGTCCTAGCTACTCCACATTGGCTTTCTGTATCCTTTAGATTGACTTTAAAATGTTCTTGCTTATTTTTAAAGTTCTCAGTCGTCTGGGACCATAGTACATCACAGAATTGCTTTCATTTTATAATCCTGCTCGAGCTCTCAGGGCTTCTTCCGCCGGTCTCTTAAATTTAACAAACCCCCTCAAGATAATTGACAGGTCAGCTTTTTCGAACTGTGCTCCTAAACTGTGGAATTCAATACCTAAAATTATACAGGGATGCAGACTCAATTGACACTTCTAAACACTGGTTCAAACTCTATTTAACCTTGTTTTAAATAACATTTTTAGTCTTTTATTTTCATGTTTGCACTTTTATCCCATTGTAAAGCATTTTAAAAAGTGCTCTACAAATAAGTTATTACTGTTATTATCATGTTTATTCCCATATCACAAGCAAGGACCAGAGATCCCTTTGCCATTTGTTGGTTTCTCCCCAGCTTAGAGAGAAAAGACTTTTTTTCCATGCAAATACTGTATTCTCTGCAATGTTACCTCTTAATCTCTCACCATTTCTATTCTGCACTGCTCCATCTTCCCATTCTCAATTCTTCTATCCACTGCCATTGTTCTCCTCAACTCTGCTACAATCAACAGACTCGTACTGTTCTTTAAACTGTAAGTTGCACATTTACTACAATACACTTACCACTGCTCCCTTGAACTACAATCCTGGTGCTCGATGTTCATTAATTTTGATATATCCATTCAAGTGTTTCCACAGCCCTGCCAGTAGTACCTCATTTCAGCAATCTGCATAAAATTTTCAGCACTATAGTATAATCCACGTATCCCAACTATTTTATACAATTCTAATACCTGTTACCTTATTTCCCCAGACACCTAGATCTATTAGTCTCTGTGTTCTTCTCTACCTGCACAAGTCTCCCACTTTTTGAAACCCTCAGACCCACAACCCTTATCCAAACACTGTCATTCTATTTTTCCTGATGTTCCCCATCACATACAACATGAACCATCTTCCCTCTGCTTCCTGTCCTAAAAACGGAACACGTGATTTAACAAACAGATTGACTGAAATACAACAATATATGCCTTAAATACAAAATTTCAATAAAAATACATTCATAATCTCAAGCTAAATAAAAAAGTACTTATAACTTTATATTAGTATAATAATCTTAACTGAATTATTTAGACGCAGAAAGAAAATATCTGGCCTAATACATCAGCAGAGTAAGGATTTCATGTCCTATACTGTATACATTCTCTGAAGCTAATTTGAATCATTAAACATCAGTATGAAATAGCAGAATGTTTGACCTACTACGAATAATGCCATCATAGATTTCATATGACAATAGTGATGAAATGAATGTAACATACCCATTGAAAATATGCTGGATGAGTGGATAAGCAGTCTTCAAGTAGACATCATGATTGGTACAAGTCTCCTCAAATACTTCATCAAAATAAAAAACGTGCTGCAAAACATGCAGAAAATAAATTTTTAAAAATAAAAATTAAGAATGATGAATGAATGGTTCTCGAGGATTTCAAATTCAGAATGGTAACTATAAGGGATTAATACTGCTGCAGGTATCTGATAATGAGATCAGATTAACATTAAAATAAGACAAAGAAAATAGATTTAGGAATAGCCCTTATTCAGTTCAAAGTTCTTATGAATTAAATAAACATTATCCCTTACATCAATGTGAATTACCGAGTATTCTATGGAATTGTTTTTTTTAGCAAGGACAAAGTGTTCTTCATAACCCCATGGAAAGCTAGAATGGGCCAATCCTGTGCTTTAAATCTGATGGGTTCTATCGCTGCAATTTTGTGCAGAATTAGCCCACCCATCAATGTTATCAGAATAAAGCCCTAGGACAAATTGAGCAAAAGCAAACTTTCCTTTTATGCTTACTCACTTTTCAAGGATCTGAATATTGCTGGCATGGCTAACGTTTACTGTCCATTCCTCATTGCTTTTAAGAATGAGAGTGATTTGCCTTCTTGAAGAGGTATTGGCCTTTTTGTGTCGCCACAAAGTTTCTTAATACATGTTCTTGATCTGAAGCATAACGTATTATCTGCTGGTCTGAAATATGATCCAGTCTTAGTGTAGAGTATGTTTTTACATCCTGTACTCACCAGTTTACAAAGTGACTGTATTCAAAAGAACCTTCAGCCATACCTTTTAGATCCCAAAACCTCAGATGAGGTACTATTAGAGATGCTAAACATTGCAAGGGCAAATGAAGTAGAGAAAAATAATAAACAGAAGCCAGCTGGGTCAGTACGCACTGCCACTACTAACTTTGCACAGTTAGAGGAACATCCTGTCAGGTACAAGTATCGGATGGAAAGGATTCATATAGATCTAATGTCACAGTTGAAAACACTTAGTGAAGACGTTGCACAGGTCAAAGAACAACTTCAACAGCCCATACCTGTGCATCAACAATGTTTCTCAGTTTCAAATAAAAAAATAGGAGGCAAGAGCAAATCCTCCTCAGCCGCAGGACCTAGCACAGAGTTACCAACGACTGCCAGAGTAGGGTACGAAGAAGTCTGAGCAGTCCATGGGACAAGACATTGTCAGGTCTGGAGTCCAGGGAGGGCCAAGCTTTGAACAAAAACAGCAGTGGAAAAAGCAAAACCAGTTAATTGAACCAGCTCTGCCTCAATCATACCCAGTCGCACAACAAAATTCTCCCCCATTTCAGCAGTATGTAATGGTATCATATGCATTGCCGTCTGAGGTTCTGCAGCCATGTCAAGTAGCTCCACAGAATTACTCATATTTATCACAGCAGAATGGAGTTGTACAACAGTATCCACTCCCAATATGGCTGCAAGCTGGCCTGTCTCAGTGGCTTTGTTTACCATGAACTAGAAAGTGTTTCCACTATCAGCAGTCAGGGTGTGAGGACCTTTGCACCCACTGTTACAACTGTGGTAGCAGCAATCACTGCTTAGCAGGATGTAAAGCACAAGGAATAAGACAGTCATCCACCAGTGTTTTAGTTGCGCAGTGTCAAGTCAATCAATGCTCGTCTGTAACTTCACTAGTGGACAGACAGTGTCTTGTGGAATGCCACTTATAGGGATATCAAAGCAAATGGATACGGCACACAGGTTCACAGGTTTGCATCATGGATGAGCAGTGGAGAATGAGGCACTTACCTGGAGTTAAACTGAGGGATGTTTTGGAGGCAGTATGGCTGAGGCATTACAGCATGCCATATATAGAATGGATTGAGATCACTTTCAAGCTATCTTCACCTGGTGCAAAAGTATTGATCGTACCGGTTCCAGTTCTGAAAGGCAGGCTCATCCCTTACCCTGTTTCATCCCATCATTGGATTCAACATGATTGAACAGATGATAAGGAAAGTGAAGAAAGAAGACTTCAAGACATGGAGGAAGAACCTTTGTATGAAACAATCAGTGCTACATTTCCTAGCCTTCAGAGAAGCAAAATCAAGACATTTATCAATAAATAAATGAACATATAATGTTTTTTGTGTTATTTATTTAATTGGGTTCTCCTTATCTAGTTTTAGGATTTACTTGAAGATCTGATCATATTTTAGATCATATTTATGCAGAAATAGAGAAAATTCTACAGGGTTCACAAACTTTCTAGCACCACTGTATATATCTTACTCTGGGAGGCCTCCTTGTCACCAACTGTGACTCTGGCATCAACTGTGGTGTCACCAACAAATTTAGGGATGATGTTAGAACTATGCTTAGTCACATAGTTGTAGGTAAAGAACGAGTATAGAAGGACACTGAGAACACAGCCCTCAACCATACCTTTGTTGTCCTCTCCAATGGTGACTGGTACAGTCTCTGCCTGATACAGGAAGTAGAAGTTCAGCCAAATGGTCAGGTTTCCCGGTGTGGGCTCAGGAGGGCCCAGTGGGCACACTTGGTGGTGTAATAGTGGTCAAGTGTGTTGGGTCCTCTGGAACGAAGTAGTAGTTTGACAAGGCTTCAAACTAGCCTGGTTGAAGACCCTGTGATGAAGGTGGCACTGGGATATGCCATTTCATGCCTGTTAATTATGGTGCTCAATCCCTCCACCTTTAGCCCGATGTCAGCCTGGGGTGGGAGAAATCCCTCAGTAAATAGTGCAGATAACATTTGACAGCCAGATGTTCCAGGATGGGAAGCAGGATTGAGACACTATGTCTAGGCACCATGTCAAAATTCAAAGCTCAAAGTAAATTTATTATCAAAGTACATATATGTCACCACATACAACCCTGAGATACATTTTCTTGCAGACATTCACAACAAATATAAAGAAACAAAACAAACAAACAAATAAATAAATATCAAGAACACGAGATGAAGAATCTTTTAAAATGAGTCCGTATGTTGTGGGAACAGTTCAGTGTTGAGATAAGTGAAGTTATCCTCTCTAGTTCAATAGCCTGATGGTTGAGAGGTAATAATTGCTCCAGAACCTGATGGTATGGGTCCTGAGACTCCTATACATTCTTCCTGGCGGCAGCAATGAGAAGAAAGCATGATCTCGTTGGTGGGGATTGTTGAAGACTGATGCTGCTTTCCTGTAACAGTGGTTCATGTAGATGTACTCAACAGAGGGGAGGGCTTTACCCATGATGGACTGGGTTTTATCCATTATTTTTTGTAGGCTTTTCCATATCAAGTTTTCGATGACATGCTGAATCTTCGCAAACTTTTAAGGAAGTAGAGGCACTGCTGTGTTTTCTTTGTAATGGCACTCAGGTACTGGACTCAGGACAGATCCTCTGAAAAGATAACGCCAAGGAATTTAAAGTTGCTGACCCTCTCCACCTCTGATCCCTGATGATTACTGGCTCACAGACCTCCAGTTTCCTCCTCCTGTAGTCAATAATCAGCTCCTTGGTCTTGCTGACATTGAATAGGAGGTTGTTGTTATGGCACCAATCATGCAGATTTCCAAGCTCCGCCCTAAAAGCTGATTTGTCACCACCTTTGATTTGGCCAATAATAGTGGTGTTATCAGCAAATCTAAGTATGGCATTGGAGCTGTACTTAGCCTCACAGTCATAAGTACAGAGTAAGTAGAGCGGTGGCTAAGCGCACAGCCTTGTGGTGCACTTGTGCTGATGGAGATTGTGGAGGAGATTTTATTGCCAATCTGAACTGACTGGGGTCTGCAGGTAAGGAAGCCTAGGATCTAGTTGCAAAAGGAGGTATCTAGGCCTCGGTCTTGGAGCTAATTGATTATTTTTGAGGGGATGACAGTATTAAATGGTAAGCTATAGACAATGAAGAGCATCCTGATGTATGTATATTCACTGTACAGATGTTGCAAGGTTGAGTAAAGAGCCAATGAAATGGCATCTGCTGTTGATGCGATGGTAGGCAAATTGGAGCGGATGTGTTACATTGCCAACCTATCAAGTTCATTAAGAAGCAAACACTGCAGTACCCAATGCTGGTATCCAATCTGGGCAGTGGATGGTGAAACCCTTGGGCTGGAATCCTGTGTCCAAACTGCAGCATGTCTCCATGAAACAGAGTACACAGCAGCCTCTCATGTCTCTGATACAACAGTCCTGCTCTAAGGACACTAATATTGTTTTCTAATGAGTGCATAGAAGGAGGACTGAGTGATGGTGTCAAACTTCAACACTTCAGTCTTACATGAAGTCCTCCCTAGCATCCACATTTTCTGGCACAATGGAAGGCCTTCCTGACATTTCCAGGTGGTGAACTTGCCTTCTGGGTGGCCTGTTCTGCCAGGTTTGGCTACCATTCTTAAGATCGCTAATGCATTTACATGATTTGAAACATTTATTGTTACTGCAGACATTGTGACTGCAAAGTTCAGCTTTAAAAAAGTAGGAATGGGAATATTTTATTGTTCCTTTGGCAACTGGCAACAAAATGCCCCATCCTACGTCACCATCACATGCACTGATTTTTGGCAAGACTGCCGATTCATTTGAAGCCTCTCTGAAAGTCCTAATGGAGGAAATAAGCACAAGATGCAACCATTTCTCTCAAGAAGAAATAGTGATGACATCCTCAAGTCCAGAACAAAGCAGATCTGAACCACTAACAATTCCAGTTTGAATTAGGAAGTGTTTAGATGTTCATATCCAGAGCAACACAAAACAAAATGCCGGAGGAATTCAGCAAGTCAGGTAGCACCTACAGAGGGGAATAAAGAGTTGACATTTTGGGCTGAGACGCTTCATCAAAGATGTTCACAAGAACTGCATGGTTGAGTAATATTTTTTCTATGATTTTCTCAAGAGTACTTTACAACAGTGTCTTCAGTCCTCTATATCGCTTGGAACTTCTTTAGCCTTCAAACAAAAACACTTACTATAGGTAATTTCCTTTCCATTTCAAAGACATTCCTCACTTCACACCAAGCACATCATTTCTCACATACAGCAGTTTTCACAAATTGCTGGAGGAACTCAGCAAGTCAGGCAGCATCAATGGAAATGAATAAACTGTCAACATTTCAGGCCAAGACCCTTCATCAGGACTACAGGTCCCCAAACTTTGAAGATGAAGGATCTCGGCCCAAATGTCAAATGCTCATTTATTTCCATAGATGCTGCTTGACCTGCTGACTTACTCTAGCATTTTGTGTGGGTTGCTCTTGCTTTCTAGCATCTACAGAATTTCATGTTTATCACTAGTTTTCACCACATCTTCAGTAATTCACATCACACATGGTTTCCTTTGTGTCGATTATTGCTCCTACTTCACCTTGCTTCTTCATGCCACACAGGTTATCTCTGCACCAGTTTATCCAATACAGTAATATTTGTTTAGCATGCCACTGAGTCATCTATGTAGCCAATTTATAATGATTGCTTGAAAAATTAACATTATGATCATGGCAATAATAGTATTTAATAAGTTTTATTTTGACAGAATCATTAGTCTGTGCAATATGAAATATAACTAAAAGCTGTCCCATAACAAAACTATTTTTCCTTGAACAGTGGTAACCATGTAAGGACAAGAAGGAAAACAAAACATCAAAGTGACATCAGCACTGTTTTCAATGGAGACCTTAGGGAGAAAACTCCCTTTGAAAAAGGTTGCCATGGTCAAAGATATATTTAATAGAGACAAGTGAGAAATGTACAGTACATATATAAATATTTGACTAAATGAAAGCATAGATGTGTTACCAATAGTAATATCAACAGAAAAGCATTGCCTTATCATCCAACCCTATTATTTACTGAATTCTAAACTGCATTATCCATAATAATGCCATTCAACATTTGTTTTTAACTAACTGGAATTAATAACGCTTCAATTTAACAGACAAAAGGAGTTTACTGTAAACTCAGCTGAAAATCCAGAGAAACACATACAAAATTCTGGAGGAACTCAGCAGTTCAGGTAGCACCTATGGAAATAAATAAACAGTCAATGTTTCAGGCTGAGACCCTTCATCAGGACTGGAAAAGAAGAGGGATGAAACCACCCTGATGAAGGGTCTCGACCCAAAACATCAACTGCTTATTCCCCTCTCTAAGTGCTGCCTGACCTGCTGAGTTACTCGAGTCTTTTGTAGGGATTTACTACACATGTAGTAATCCACATTTATAGTTGAAAAAAGATGAACAGAAATAAAAATGAAATTACTTGTTGGAGATAATGTGTCAAATCAACTGCTTCCTTTTTTTCACAAACAAGAATAGATTTTTCTCCTTCAACTTTTGCAATATCAATTTCACCACGTCGTATTTCTCGTACTCTAAGAGGTCGCTTTCTTACACACACGTGGATTTTTTCCAGCTCAGTCCAAGTCTGTTCTTTCACATGGTTGGTATGCCTAGGATTAAGAATATGAAAAAAATAACAATGTTAATAGAAAGCACAGATTTGGAGTATTGTGTCCAGTTCTGGTCACCTCACTATAGGAAGGATGTGGAAGCATTGGAAAGGGTACAGAGGAGATTTACCAGGATGCTGCCTGGTTTAGAAAGTATGCAATATGATCAGAGATTAAGGGAGCTAGGGCTTTACTCTTTGGAGAGAAGGAGGATGAGAGGAGACATGATAGAGGTGTACAAGATAATAAGAGGAATAGATAGAGTGGATAGCCAGCGCCTCTTCCCCAGGGCACCACTGCTCAATCCAAGAGGACATGGCTTTAAGGTAAGGGGTGGGAAGTTCAAGGGGGATATTAGAGGAAGGTTTTTTACTCAGAGAGTGGTTGGTGCATGGAATGCACTGCCTGAGTTAGTGGTGGAGGCAGATACACTAGTGAAGTTTAAGAGACTACTAGACAGGTATATGGAGGAATCTAAGGTGGGGGCTTATACGGGAGGCAGGATTTGAGGGTCGGCACAACATTGTGGGTCGAAGGGCCTGTACTGTGCTGTACTATTCTATGTTCTATGTTCTAAAATCCATGACAACAGTGACTGTACCTGTACTTTATTATCAATATTAAAAAACAAGTCAAAAGGCAACCTGTTGTTCTGAAATAGAAAACTCAGCTAATTAGATGGTGTTAATTGAGAGAGAAAAATAGACCAAATGCTTCAATTTGATGAACTCAGTTGTCTTCAGAAAGATTGATGAGAAGTTTTTGATATGAAAGTTACTCTGGGTTCTTTTCCCCATAGATACAAGTTTACCTCCAGAGCACTTCCAATATTTTCTTTTCTTTCCCAGGTTTCCAAATTACCTTAAAAATTATGGGCTATACACTACCAGCACTCCCAGGCAAGAAAGAACAGAGAGTAATTGCACTCATATTTCAAGAACAAATTAAAACAACATTCCAATGAGCACTTGTCACTTTTTCGGCACAAAGAACTTTATAGCTTTGGACATCAGAGTGGTTTATCAGTCAATGAAAGCAGTTCATATTGAACAAGGTGATGTCTGCTTAAAAAAGTCCCCAATGTGAAACATGCACTATTTGGTCTGACATCAGTAACCACAATGGGAGAATGGAAATTCTGCCCTACTCAGGCTCGAGAGTGCATCTGAATCCCAAAGGATTTCCTGCTTGCTGTGCTGCATGAGTAAGCAGAGTTCTCACTTTTAATTAAAATACTCAAATGGAGACAAACTAATTTCTACAGATTAAAAGGTGATCTCACCCCCAAATGAGCTGAAAGCAGGTGAAATAATAAACAAGAAATTCATGATTTCAGATTTCAGCATACCTGTAACCCCACAAGTGGAAAACAAAAGATACAATACCTTGATAGTTAAACCGAGAGATCAAAGTAAAACATAAAAGAGAAAGCTTATCACCCTATAGCAACTGTCTCCAACCTTCATCTTCCTTCTCACACCTCAATTCATCTGCTTCTTATTCATTCCCTGCATTTGCCTGTTTCCATTTATTATCTACATCAGGCAGGAGGTGTAGGAGCATTTGGTCCCACACCAGCAGGTGGCTGCCTCAGAAGTAAGCATTGAAGCACAAGGAGAACCTGGAGAAGAGTGACCCATCTTTCACATGTGCTGAAAACTCCTCCCAAGGGAAACCAGGTATTCCACCATATTCACGTGTGATCTTACATTAACTTTGTTGGGAATAACAGATGGTATGTCCTAGTGCCTACAAAAGGCACTCATCACCCCTCAGTATGGGAGCGAGATCCGGGCTGCCAGGATTCACACTGGACAATAAGTACGGAGCTATTATTGTGATTTCTTGTAGAAATCTTTTTGTAAATATCGGCATTTTTTCACTATTTTCACAAATTTTTGATGCAACTAATAAACATTCTTGTATGAAAGTGTAAGTGACTTTAGCCATTTTTTCTTCGGGGAAGTTAAAAGACATAACCCATGTCTTTAACCCCACCAGGTTCAGGACAGTTATTACACTACAACCATCAGCCTCCTGAACCATTGTGGATAACTTCACTCACTACAACTCTGAACTGATTACACACCCTACAGACTCACTTTCAAGGACTCTACAACTCGTGTTCTCAATATTTATCTGCACAATCTTTTGCACATTTATTTGTCAATCTTGATTTATGCACAGTTTTTCATAAATTCTATAGTATTTCCTTATTTTTCTGTGAATTCTTGCAAGGAAATGAATATCAAGGTAGTATGGTAACATAAACGTACTTTGATAATACTTGACTTTGACAATACCTGACTTTGACATGTTATTGTCTCCCAACTCCAATCTCCCTCCCTGGCAGAATCTGGCCACCATCTTTCATCCCTCCTCAGTCCACCTCAGGTTCCTGTCACATCACACCCAACGCTTTATACTGGACATCTCCCTTCTTCGCTCTCAATCTAGATGGAAGGCTTCATCCCAAAATGTGAACATTTCCTCCGCCTCCCCCAAAACACTCTGCTCAACCTGCCACGTTCCTACAATAGATTGCTTGTTGAGCCAGCTCCCCATATCTGGAGTATTTTGTGTCTACAGTCTAAAGGCTGATTTCATAAGCATTCCAGAAACTCATCTTCTACATTGTTAGTATTAATTGACTTGCCCAATCTACATGTAGATTAAAGTCTATGATAGTTCATAATATCATATTACTGGGTATTTTTTCCCTCTCTGCACCTCGTGGCACATCAGGCGGCAACGTTGCCTTTTCTTTAGTGTTTGTCTGTTTTTTTAACAAGGCTAAGTTGCTAGCTGGACACTCAACCCAGCATGGATGGAAAGCGTGCAAGGACCTGGCCAGATTCAAACCTGGAACCGCTCGCCTTGAAGTCCAGTGCTGAATGCACTACACCACCACCCAGCCAATCACTGGGTATATGCATCTCTAAATTCTACTTTTGCACTGTGTCCTTCATCACAACTAATTCAAGATTCAAAATTGTTTCATGTAATTTCCAGTGTAAAGGAGAACAAAATAATTGTTAATCCAGATCTGATGTAGCACAAAAAAAACACAATAATGAAAAAATACTATATACGTAGATTAATTGTTTAAGCATAAAGTGACGTTAGACACAGGAGTGTCTGTACATAAGGTGACTGACAGAAAATGTTAAAGTAGTGGTGGATGGGGATGTGGAGGGGTGGGTTAGTGGGAGAAGGTTTTAATCAGCCTTACTGTTAGGGGAAAGTAACTGATGGTCTTGGAGTTGATCCTATGTCACCTCCTCCGTGATGGGACAAACAGTCCATGAGCAGGCAGGTAGGATCCTTCATGATGTTGCTAGCTCTTTTCCAGCACCTTTCTGTATATATACATGTCCTTGATGGTGCAACTTCCATCAATATTTTCTACCTCCTGCTGTTGTTCAGCTCCACCCAATTATATGAAATTCTATTGTTACCTGCCATGCCAAGATCTTTACTAAGTACTCTACTAATGATATTCTTTAAAAGGCAACATCCGATTTCTTGTTTGCTTGCAATTCCCAATTCAAATATAGCAAGTTCAGTAGACAAGCCAGGCAGTACAATGGCAAGGATAGACTGATGGACTAAATTGCATTTATTTCAATGCACAGGGCCTGACAGGTAAAGCAAACGAACTCAGGCATGGATAGCTATGTAGGACTGGGATATTATAGCCATTGCAGAAACATGAGTAAGGGAGGCATAGGACTGTGCTGAATCTGTTATTTTCTGATACTTAGGGTTCCTCCAGGAGTCAAGAATGGCGAACAATCTCAATTCTTAATGATCACTTATTTAAAAATTTAACAAATATACAAATACTAAGTAAAGAGCTGAGAAATGAAACAGATGAATGAACAGCAAATTAAGCAGAGATAAAAAGAGAAAAAGATGTCACCTCTGAAAAATCGATCACTTTTACACTCGAACTAACAGAAAATTCCTTAGATAAGCATAAACCAATCACTGGTTGCACAATTACATCACATGGGTCATGTGCTAACACTTAGCCAATGAAAAAATTAGGAAGTTGATAACTATTAGTTTAACTGTTGACAAGAGAGAATCTGCAGATGCTGGAAATCCAGGCAACACACGCAAAATGCTGGAGGAACTCAGCAGGCCAGGCAGCATCTATGGAAAAAAGTACGTTGACATTTTGGGCTGAGATCCTTCGGCAGGACATACCGCTTTCTGCCAGTAAGTGGAGACCAACCAGCACATTCTGTGAAAAATACAAGAGTTTGCAAATGCTTAAACTACAACTTTAGTCCTGTATTAATTCATCTGATATCTTGTAAAAAGTATTTCTAAAAAACTGGTTTCCAACAACTGACAGCTAGGCATTGCAAGGTGCAGATGCTATAGGTACTGGAACGTGGGGGTGTTTGGGTTGCATTTCTGATTAAGAAGAACATCACTGCGGTGGTCAGAAATGAAATTATTGAGGAATCACCCAGTCTTTATGGATGGTACTGAAAAATAAGATGAGAATGACCACCTTGTTGGGATTGTACTGTAGGCTCCCTAGCAGCGAATGGAAATTAAAAGAGCAAAATATGCAGGCAGACTGTAGAAAGTTACAATAATTAGGGTTGTCAGAGCAGCAAATTTAAATTTCCTAATATAGACTGGGACCGCCAACAGTGCTGTTGTCTTGGATGGGGTGGAATTTGTTTAGTGTGTTCAGGAAAGTTTCCTCAGGCAACATATAGAAGGTCCTAGAATGAAGAGGGAAAAGCTTGACATACTCTTCAGAATTATGGCAGGGCAAATGATTGAAGCGTCAGTGGAGGACTACTTTGGGACCCATGATCATAGCTCTATTAGTTTTAAGTTAGTTATGGAAATAGGCAAGTTAAAATTCTAAATTGGGCATAACACGTTTTGTTAGTATTAGACAGGAACTTGGGAAAGTTGAATGCAGTAAGTTGTCTGCAGATAAAGAGGCATCCAGTAAATGGGTGGTTTTAAGAATGAAATAACTAGAGTTCAGGGTCTGCATGTTTCCCTTTGGAGAGAAGGGCAAAGCTGGCAGGAATAGAAAACACTGGATGAAGAGAGATATTGAGGTTCTCATTGGTAAAACAGAGGTATGGCTCAGGTACAAGCAGTTGGGGTCATGAACCCAAAGAGTTGTGGATCTGTGGAATGCTCTGCCTCAGAAGGCAGTGGAGGCCAATTCTCTGGATGCTTTCAAGACAGAGTTAGATAGAGCCCTTAAAGATAGTGGAGTCAAGGAATATGGCGAGAAGGCAGGAACGGGGTACTGATTGGGGATGATCAGCCATGATCACAGTGAATGGTGGTGCTGGCTTGAAGGGCCGAATGGCCTACTCCTGCACCTATTGTCTATTGAATCCCTGGAAGAATAGAGGGGATGCAGGAATAGAGTTAATAAGGAAGTCAGAAGGGCAAAAGGTGTGTGTGGGGGGGGGTAGGTGTGTGTGTGGGGGGTAGGGGTGTGTGTGTGTGTGTGTGTTGGGGGAGGTAGGTATGAGATAGCTTTGGCAAAGGAGATTGTCTTTTTAAGAGGAAGGAGTAGCTAGGCAAAGCACAGGGCCTCTCAAAGACCAAGGTGGACAGATATGTGTGGACATGCAAGAAATTTGGGAGTCTGCCAATGGATATTTCTCTTTTTTTTCAACTGCAGAGAAAGACATTAAGTCTTTAGAATCTGAGACAGTTGACAGGGATGTCTTGAGGATAGTCCACATTAGAGAAATATGATACATCTGAAAACTGTATGGAGATATAAACATCCAGGCCCTGATCAGGTACATCCAGGAACAATGTGGGAAGCTAGAGAAGAAATCGCAAGACCCCTGGATGAAATATATGCATCATCATTAGTCACATATGCAGTGCCAGTGGTTAATTGTGCCCTTACTTTAGAATGACTGCAAAGAAAAATCTGGGAACTTTGGACCAGTAAGCTTAACCATCTCATTCTCCCCATACAATCAGGCAGGAGGCACTGTAGTGTTAGGACAAGAACTGTTAGGTTGGGAAACAGCTTCCTCCCCCCCACAGCTGTGAGACTACTGAACTCCCTGCCACAACCCAGGTCTCATCACATATGAAGTGCCAGTAGTATTATACTGTTTACTTTTTAACTTGTGTTGAAGATGCAACTTGTGTTAATTGTCAACCTACTGGAATATATTTCATTCTTTGTGATTTATTTGCAGTAATATTACTTTATGCATTAAGTGTGAGTTATATGTACTGTGTTGTGCATCTTGATCTGGAGGGATATTATTTCATTCGGCTCTACACACTTATATACAGTTGAATGACAATAAACTTGAGCTAACATCTGTGGTAGGCAAGTCACTGGACAAGATTCTCAGGAATAAGATATACATACATTTGGAAAGACAGGGTTGATTAGAGATAGTAATCATGGCTTTGTGCATGGGAAATCATATCTCATGAATTTGATTGAGATATTTTTGAAGTAATATCAAGAAAGTGGGTGTTGTCCGTATGGACTTTAATAAGGCCTTCGATAAGGCCGTTGATAATATCATGCACGGTAGGCTGCCATGGAATGATGTATCACATGGGATGCAAGGAGAGCTAGCTAATTAGAAACATTAGCTAATTGCTTTGAAGAAGTTACCTTGAGGAAGCAGAGGGTGATGGTGGAAATTTGTTTTTTTGAACTGGACACTTATCACCAGTGGTGTTTCCCAGGAGGCACTGCTAGGCCCCATTGTTATTTTTCATTTACATCAACAATATGGAAAAGAATTCGGACTCGCGTTCAAGGACTCTACAACTTATGTGCTTGATATTTATTTATTATTAATTTTTTGTTCTGTTTTGTATTTGCACATTTTATTGAATTTTGCACATTAGTTTTGTTCAGTTTTTCATTGATTCTATTGTGTTTGTACTTACAGTGAATATCCCAAGAAAATGAATCCCAGGATGACAGCTATGTACTTTGATAACAATTTTTTCTAAGATTATGAGAACACTCAGTCCTCTTTTATTGTCATTTAGAAATGCATACATGCATTAAGAAATGATACAATGTTCCTCCAGAGTGATATCACAGAAAACAGGACAAACCAAAGACTAACACTGACAGAACCACATAATTATAACATATAGTTACAGCAGTGCAAAGCAATACCATAATTTGATAAAGAACAGACCATGGACACGGTAAAAAAAGTCTCAAAGTCCTGATCGACTCCTGAGTCCCCAATAGCAGGCGGCAAAAGGGAGAAACTCCCTGCCATAAACCTCCAAGGCACCGACAACTGCCGATGCATTGGAAGCACCCAACCACAGCCGACACTGAGTCCCTCCGTCCAAAAACTTTGAGCCTCCAACCAGCCCCTCCAATACAGCCTCCCGAGCGCCATCCTCTGCCAAGCGCCTTCGACCTAGCCCCGGCCGCCGTAACAAGCAAAGCCGAGGATTCAGGGCCTTCTGCTCCGGAGATTCCAGTTACCACACAGAAACAGAGGCAGCGAAGTGGGCATTTCAGAAGTTTCTCCAGATGTTCCTCCACACTCTCACGTCTGTCTCCATCAAATCAGAATTGTGCACGGTCCTCTACTTGACAGATTACAGATATCATTCACCGGAGAGACCGCGCGCACTGCGTCGCGCCATCTTCTCCTCCTCCTCCTCTGAACTTTGAAGCCATAGTTAGTAAGTTTGCAAATGATACTAAAATAGGTTGTTGAAGATGGTTATCAATAACTACAGCAGATCTTGATCATCTGGGTAAGTAGGCCAAGAAATGACAAATTAGGTTAAATTTTAATGTGCAAGATGTTACATTTTGGGAGACAGATCAGGGTAGAGTTTTCACGGTGAACAGTAGGATCCTGGAGAGTATCGTAGAACACAAGTACTTGGTTCTCAGGTAGATAGCGTGGTGAAGAAAGCTTTTGGCATGCTAGCATTTACTCAGAGCACTGACTATTCAAGCAAGTTGGCATGTTATGTTGCTGTTTTACAAAAAGCTGGTGAGGCCACATTCGGAATATTGTCCAAATTGAGAACCTGGGATCCTCAGTTAGTCCTGACGAAGGGTCTTGGCCTGAAACGTCGACTGCACCTCTTCCTACAGATGCTGCCTGGTCTGCTGCGTTCACCAGCAACTTTGATGTGTGTTGTTCGGAATATTGTGCTCAGTTTTGGTTACTCTGCTATAGGAAAGATGCCATTAAACTAGAAAGAGTGTAGATTTAAGGATGCTGCCAGGACGTGAGAAACTGAGTTACAGAGAGGTTCAGCAGGCTAGGACTTTATTCATTGGAGTGTAGGAATATGACAGATGATCTTATAGAGATGTACAAAAATCATGAGAGTTGTAGATAGGGCACATACACACAGTCCTTTTCCCAGGAATCGGAGGGCATAGGTTTAAGTTGAGAGTGGAAAGATTTAATAGGAACGTGAGGGGCAACATTCTCCCCCCACCCCCACAGAAGATGGTTCCAATATGGAATGAGCTGCCAGAAGTGGTTGAGGCAGGTACATCGACAACATTTAAAAGGCACTTGGACAGGTATGTGAATAGGAAAGGTATAAAAACGATGTGGTCTAAATGAAGGACGAACTTAAATGGGCATATTGTTTGATATGGAACAGTTGGACCAAAGGGCAGAAATCCATGCTGTGAGTTGTTGCCTCTTAGTCACACTTCTGCAATGGTGACTGGATCACCAGGTCACTGTGCCACTAAATTTGACCTTTTAATATTTTTCCACATTTAGTCCTATTTTCTGTTTGACACTGTTTCAACCGCCTAGCTATTCTGCATAACGTTTCTAAGTTCATCTTCCAGCTGTTTATTTTCTTTCAAACTTTCTATGTTGAAAGCCCCTCCTTGGGCTCACTAATAAATCCCACCATAAGGATATTGGTTCCAGTGCTGTTGGCACATAACACACCTAACTTGTATGGGTCCTATGAGCTTGAGAAGCAGTGCCACCATTTCAGAAATCTAAAAACCACCAAACCACATCATTTGATGCATTAATTTATTTATGTGCTTCTTCTGCACTTGAGAGCATGTAGCACTTGGATTACAGTAATCACAAGTCAGAATTACTGTCTTTGAGTTAATCTTTCTCCCCTGCAAAAACCTGTTTACAAAACTTCATCCCTCCTTCCATCCATGTCATTTGTACCAACATGCCTGGATGAGAGCAGCTTCAACAACAGTCAAGAAGCTAGACGCTATACAGGGCATAGCAGCCATTCATTCACTCCACGACGCACAGTTGCAGCAGCTTGTACCATCACCAAGACTCCTTTGGCATCAACATCCAAACCCAACACTTCCACCAACTGGAACAAGAAGGGCTAAAAAAGCATGGAAACACCATCACCTGGAAATTGCTCTCCCAGCCCCACAACATCCTGACATGAAAATACAATGGATTCTCATTAACTGGGTCACATCGGGACCAGTACCATTTGGCCCAATTAAGTAGCTGCCCCAATTAGATGAAGTGTCAAGGAAATAGTTAAAAATGTATTAAAAAAAAGGACAAACCACCAGTTAATCGAGTAACAAATTATGTATTTAAATTAAATCCAGAATAAATTAAACACATTTTTACTGCTACAGTACCATAAAAATGTGTATTAGTTCCTAATAGTTACGACAGATGAGTTCATCCAGTGTATGCTGCCACGTTCTTTTGATTGACTATAAATGAACAAAATCATTGCAGTAGCCTGGTGCAGATAATGGACTGCCTTCATTGCCTTCCTGCATGAAGTAGCATTCACTGCTTTTTAATTCGGTGTCTGCCAGTCCAAATGAATAACATTACACAAGCACATGCAACTGACACTATTTAAAAACTGTTCACTTTCAGCACAGTGTAGTCTCTAAGCCACATAAGTGCACATAACTGACTGTTCAGCAACAGTCTCCTGTCCCAATTAAGTGGCATAGTGTCCCAAATAAAAGAAGGAAATCCCAGCTATTTTCTCGATTAGTTTTTGCTTCTTAAGAGTTGTCCCAAATAAGCAGCTGCCATGATTGGCCATTGGCTCAATTATGCAGAATTCACTGTACATGGCCGTTCCTTCACTGTTACTGGGCTACTGTTACTCCCTCCTTAACAGCATTATGGGTATACCAAAGGACTGCAGTGGTTCAAAAAGGCAACTCACCAACACCTTCAAGAGTAACCAGAGACAGGTAATTAAATACACACTTAGCCTGTGAAGTCACATCCTTTGAATAAATATTTTTTTAAAAACAGACCACAGCTTCTAGTTCTTTGGTAGACTCCTCAGCTCACTCAGTCATCCTTGCTCCTGACACAGGAGTGGCAATGTCACATCTATGATTTGTCACTATCTGTCTGAGTCACATCGCAGTCGCAGTAATGCCCATCTCCCAACTACTGAATCCCTTAAAACTAATGCACTCTCATTGTTCTTCTCGTCCTAAGCAGCCAACTCACTCAGTGCCACATTCACAGCTCTGGCCTTCACTCTCAATGGTACATAAAAAAAAAGGGGAATTAATCTGCTTACTGAACAAAATCAACAGAGTTGATTCTTGTCTACACACTCTTGAGCTGCACTGTGACTTCCTCCTTAAAGGAGCTATCCACGAGGTTCTCAGGCTCACAGATATGCTAGAGCTACTCATGCACCAAACCCCGACATCCAGCTGGAGACATTAACTGCACATATAGCTGTCGAGGTCACTGGAAGTGTCCATAACCTCCCAAATGGCACAGAATAAGTGATCTATTCAGCTGTGCTGCTTTGCCTCACCTCCACACACAATATCAAAAACTTAATAGAAAATACACTCCAATCAGCAACGTGCCCTAACATCATTTTTGAACCATGGCATCACACTTTCAAGAGAATTGTATTACTACATTGAACACCAAAAACCAGTATGCTCCAGAAGGCCACAAATTTAAGACTTCCTTAGGAGTCTGCGGAGATCTGACATGACATCTAAAACTTTGACAAACTTCTATAGATGTGTAGCGGAGAGTGTATGACTGGCTGCATCAGAACCTGGTATGGAAACACCAATGCCCTCGAATGGAAAGTCCTACAAAAAAAAATAGTGGATTTGGTCCAGAACATCACAGCTAAAGCACTCCCAACCATTGAGCACATCGAATGAAGCACTGTTGTAGAAAAGCAGCATCCATCGTCACGGATCCTCACCACCCAGGCCATGCTCTTTTCTCGCTGCTGCCATCAGGAAGAAGGTACAACACCCTCAGGACTCACACCACCAGGTCAAGAACCGTTACTACTTCACAACCATCACGCTCTTGAACAAAAAGGGATAACTACACTCACTTGCCCATCCATTGCGATATTCCCACAACCAATGATCTCACTTTAAGGACTTTTTATCTTGTTGTCTCATGTTCTTGTTACTTCATGTTTTAATTATTCATTGCAATTTATTCATATTTGCATTTGCACAGTTGTCTTCTGCTTGATCTTTCACTGAACCTAAAGCTATTCCATAAATTTGCTGATTATGCCCGCAGGAAAATGAATCTCAGGGCAATATTTGGTGACAGGTATGTACTTTGATAATAACAATTACTTTAAACCTTGATACTCAAGAACCATGAGCCAAATCTCTGATAGTAATAGGCTTACAAAAACAGATGTCCTTCTTCCCCCACACCATAAACCTGCTTGTTTGCCACTCCAGTTGAAAACAACAAAGATAATGTTGAAGTAAATTCAGAAGATTTAACAAAATAACTTAAAATAAACTCTTCATCCTACTCAAAATACACAGAGGACTATGCATTCAGAACTTGAGCTCAACCTATTTTCTAACTTACTTCACAGAATACCAACAGTCTGCAGACACCTGTCAGTTAGGTTCAATGAAAAATGTTTAGTATGTTGATTCATTATATTTTATGACATAATTTTCCACACTATTACATATTTGTCTGTATTTTGATTTCACTATAAAATTATTTTGTAGTTCTTAAAAATCTAAAATAACAAGTGCATAATCTAAAGTTCAAATATTAATTAAAATACCTTATGGCAGCATGTGGCAGTCCATAATTATATCCAGAAACGTGTAAAATCATTCGTGTGCTTTGTATCTCATCAGTGCTACAATCCCTTGTGTGGTTTGGCAAAAGTATTGTTGGATGTCCAGTTTCTCTCCCAGGAAGTGACTGTGTATCCTTGAGACAAAATCTGGTAGATAATTGGTCAACTGGTGAAAGAGATTTCAACAACCCAGAAGGTGTATCTATTTGCTGATTTACACAGGAGGATAACTTTGGATAACCACTGGAGATTGGGACACCATTGACACTCGACAAGGAATCAAAGTCCAAATGTCGTCGTGGACCAGGCTTAACTTTCTCCACATTTAAGTTATCTGAGTTTGCTTGAGTATGTTCCATATTTGCAATATGATCACGCTCCTCTTCCTCTACAGCTTTAATGATTTGTATAAGCTGGAACAAACGCTTTTGATCATGCATATTGCAAATCCCCAGCGAAGAATAATCATTCATGGTCAGTTTAACCAGCTCCTGAGACTTCAAAAAACCCATTGCAGTAAAATGTGTGTAATACTGCTCCAGTCTTGCTTCACACAGACAATCGTAGAGACACGAAGACATCCTAGCAAATTTATATGACCACTAGAAAAATAAAAACTTGTTAGATCAATCACTTGGCATAGCAACCAGAATATCCAGAACACAAAATTAAATCTAATTGTTGTCCTTTAGTGTCCTCATCAGCAATCAGTGTTAAGGATATAATAATCTTTCTTTCAGTGATTTGAACATTCCAATAAAAGGCTTGGCAATATTGAACTTTCTAATCCAATATGTCTAATTAACTGAGTTCTTTACCAAAGCCATGCAAATTTTGTCACTCATAACTGAGAGAAAGAACAAAGGTCAACAGTCCTTCAGCCCACCCAACTAGTCCATACCAACCAAGATTCCCATATAAGCTAGTCCTCAACTGTTTTAGTTTTAACTTTGACTGTTTCATCATTTCAATTTTTTATGTCTCGTATTCAAAAAATACTGTTTGTAATACTGTTTCCTATCCTTGCATTATCTGTTTACCTTATTTAAACTTGAGTTAAGCCCAAAACATCGTACAATGCGAAATCCTCCTTCTTTAAAGGCACTTTTATATTGTTCATCTTTGAATACGTCAAGTCATTACAGCCCTATAATTTTACCATTTTTATTTCCAATATTTGTTATAACAAACTCTAATAAAGCAACATTCCCGAAAACGTAGAGTATTTACAATTACCTTTATCCGATCTGAATGTTCTACTCTATTATACGGTAATTTAATCTCTTATTTTATGCTATCATCCTTCTTTATTTCCCAGCTGCACTCTTCAATAATTTATAACCAAAAGCACTTAACTCTGCTCCTGCATCTGTAGATGATTTTTAGATTCGTTTCTTAATTTACATTTTAACTTTTAAATAACAATCATGAAAGAAGATTCAACATCAACTTTACCCAATGCACATTTTAATTTGAAATTCTGGAACAAATGCGTTCGCCTTAATGAGTATTTTGCGATATAAACAATCAGGATTAAAGCATAACGCTAATATTTCTAACATTCTCCCTACCATTCAGTTCGGCCACTAGTTTTACAAAATCTCGTAGACATGAAATAAAACATACGATGATGCTGCGCTGAGCACCAACACACCGGCCTTGCGGCCCTCTCCCGGTACTGTCCTGCAGTCAGGCACCGCGCCGCCGAAACCCATGGCAACGCCGAAGGCCGTTTCAAAGCCACGCACCGAAAACCCGCGCTACCGGCCCGCGCCACCACTCACCAATCAGGTAGCGGGAAAGGTGGGCCCCGAACCCTCACTCTGACCAATCAGTGTGGAGGGATCGGCGCACGTCCGATCTCGACCAATCGGAAGAGTCAGAGGCGCCGACTGATCAGAATATTCCTAACTTCGCAGGCTTTGTTTCAGAAAGGCTGAAAACGTTTGGGAAACCTGATCAAATGAAGCACAAGAAATAACAGTAAGCTGGACGCATCATAGTCAAAACCCCTGTTAACTTTACACGTTAGTTGTTTGAGACGCGAACCTACACCAATCCTCAGCAGAGATGTTCTGCAGATGCAGGAAATCCAGAGTAATACACACAAAATGCTAGAGGACATAAAACGCTGGCAGATACCTGACCCGGTGAGTTCCTCCAGCATTTTGGGCGTGTTCGCCAATCATCTCCGCCCCTTCCAAACCGTGCCCTGACTCGGCGTTCATTGGTCGACGTGACTGCCAATCATGCAATGCTTCCTGTTTGTTTCGGATCTGCCATTAGAAATGACTCTCCGGGCTTGCGGATTGATCGTTTTCAGGAGATTGAGCGTGGGAAAAGCTTCCAACCCCAGGGTGATCGAGTTCCTACTTTTGCAGGCTTCTTACGGGCAGCATCACTGGACTCCTCCTAAAGGTGGGGCTGGGTTCCTCCTTAAACACAATGTGTTGGAATCTGGAACAAGAATCTGAACGCTGCGAGACCTTTGGCTGGTTAAGCATTATTTAGGGGGGGCCAAAGGGACTGATTCGGGTCGTGACCGTGTATCAGAGTGAGAGGAGAGACTGGAGTACCACGGAGGGGTAGGACCAGATGAGGGGTTGGGGGAAGATGATGAACAGGTCGAACTGGAGTGGGGAGGGGTAGCAATGATAAAGTGAACAAACGACGAAGAAACCAGGGTGGTAGGCGACTGTGTGAGGGAGAATAATTCAGGGGATGTGTGTGACCTGAAACTGGAAAATTTGGTGTGCATACCATTGGGTTGGTAGCCACTCAAGCAGAATTTCAGATGTTGCTAGCTTGTTCTTCCAATTTATATTTGGCCTCAACGCACGGAGGCCACATTGTGAGCAATGAATGCTAGTGCAGGTGAATCTCCTCACTTGGAAGGGCTGTTTAGTTCCCTGGATGGTGGTGAGGGGGGGAGGTGGAAAGGCTAGTACATGTATTACTCCTCTAATGGTTGCTGTGTTCAAATGTTGCTTTGTCCATGACCACTGTGTTTTTTTTTCCTGTTGTGGAAATCTAAGATTCTCCGTGTCTTCTTCCCCATTTTGAGTGGCTACAGTCTGAGGATTTGAAGAAGCTAGTGAGAATGGATAGGAATCTATTAGCTTTTATTGAAACAGATCTGAATATTCTTTAAACTTTTTTTTTGCTATGAGTAGAATGCTCATTTATAGAATTTGGCGTGTGGCAAAATGTTGTGACCAGTCCAGAGGAGCTGGTTGAGTGGTCAGACCCTCTATGGTGGCCTCAGATAATAACATTAGTTTTGCCTGTTCTGCTGATTCGGAGAGATTTTCAGAGATCATCTTCACGTTAATCATCCAGTGATTTGAGAAGCCTACGGTAGATTATCCTTGAGTCGAACATGTACGTAAGTGGTTGCTTGGTCCACTACTGCTTGGTAGACCATGAATTTGATTCCTGGTTTAACGTCTATCTCTTTGTTAATCCAGAATCAAAACCCTTTAGTTTTTAATAAATTATTACAAAGTACAGAATGAAATGGGAATCACAGAAATTAAAATACTATGGTTAAAGAAAATGTAATTATTATTGTAAAGGTCTTATCATTTTAAGAGTATTTAACCCTCAGTTGTAGAATTTGCTTATTAAGGCCATAGAGTTTAAACAACAAATGTGACTTTAAACACTGTTCATAAAATATGTCATTCAACAGGACTCAACAGTTTCATAAACCATAAGACACAGGAGCAGAATTAGGCCATCTGGCCCATCGCGTGTGCTCTGCCATTCAAATATGGCTGATCCTTTTTTTTAATCTCCTCCTCAACCTCAGTTCCCAGCCTTCTCCCCATAACCTTTGATGCCATGTCCAATCAAGAACCTATCAATCTCTGCCTTAAATACACCTAACAGCCTGGCCCTCACAGCTGCATGTGGCAACAAATTCCACAAATTCACCACCATTTGGCTAAAGAAATTTCACCACATCTCTGTTTTGAAAGGGAGCCCCTCTATCCTGAGGCTGTGCCCTCTCGTTCTAGGCTCTCCCACCATGGGGAACATCCTTTCCACAATTACTCTGTCTAGGCCTTTCAACATTCAAAAGGTTTCAATTAGAACCCCCCCCCCCCCCATCCTTCTGAATTCCAGTGAGTACAGACCCAGAGCCATCAAACATCCCTTTCATTCCTGGAATCATCCTTGTGAACCTCCTCTGGTCCCTCTCCAATTTCATCATATTTTTTCTAAGATGAGGGGCCAAAAACTGTTCACAGTACTCAAGGGTGAGGCCTCACCAGTGCCTTATAAAGCCTCAGCATCACATCTTTGCTCTTGTATTCTAGACCTCTTGATATGAATGCTAACATGGCATTTACTTCCTCACCACCGACTCAAACGGTTGTACCAGTAGAATAATTTGTAAATAGGTGATGTGCTCATCATTTCACTGATTAAGGTTCAACAGTGTAATCTGTTAAGGTGCAGAGAGTTACCACGGACATAAACTTGATTTTGGTGTTAAATTGGCCTTGCACATATCTCAGAAATGGTCTTTGTATTTTATTTATTGTAACAATGATAAATTCCAGACAATGACACTGATGAGCAACAGTATTCCTGTTCACTGAACTCCTTCCAGTGATGTTATGGGAGCCTGGAATGGACGCATGATACCACCAAACCCCAATACAGTTGTGTCAAGACTTCCCTAGCCTTTATACTCATCCACCTTTGTGATAAAGGACATTTATCTACCTAATTATTTGCTGTACTTGCCTGCTAACCTGTGTTTTAGGCATGGGGACATTCAGAATCCATGTATTGCAGCATTCCAGTTAATCACTGAAGTAGTGTAGTAGTTAGTGCAATGCTATTACAGCTTGGGGCGTCGGAGTTCAGAGTTCAATTCTAGCGCCTTTCGTAAGGAGTCTCTGTAGGTCCTCCTCGTGGAACGTCTGGGTTTCCCCCGGGTGCTCCAGTCTCCTACCATAGTCCAAAGACGTGCCGGGTAGAATAATTGGTCATTGTAAATTATCCCGCAAATTAGGGTGGGTTAAACCGGGGTTGTTGAGAGTTGCTGCGGTTGTGTAACTACCCCCGACAACCCTAACTCAATCATGGGTTAGGTGACCCGTGATTAGGTTGGGGTTAAATCGAGCTTAGTCTGCGCTGTATCACTAAATAACAATAAATAAATACAGGAGTAGCACACACAGAATGCTGGAGGAACTCAGCAGGTCAGGCAGTGTCTAGGGAAATGTATATACAGTTGATGTTTTGGGCCAAGACCCTTTACCTGGGTCTTTTTTTTTTCTGTTCTTTCTACGGAAGTTGATAAGTTCACGTTTCTCCACACTGTACTCCATCTACCAAATTTTCACTTGCTTCCTGTCTTCCTCACAACTTGCTTTCCCACCAATCTTCATACTGTCATCAAAAAGAGCAACAACACAATCAGTCCTTTTATCTATCATTAACATGGTTTGTACATTGTTGAAGTCCCAGCATAAGTCCTTATGACACCTCACCATTTATATCTTGGCAATCTGAAAATTATCCATTTATTAATGGCTTTTGGAGGTAGAGCAGAAGAGGGTCACCAGGCTGATTGTGGAGAAGAAAGGGTTAACCTATGAGAGACTGAGTTGTCTGGGACTTTATTTGTTCTCAGAAGAATGAGAGGGAATCTTATGGAAACGTATAGCATTTTGAAAGGCAAGCAGAAGTAGGAAAGTTGCTTCTCCCGGTGAGACTAGGATAAGGGTGCCTCGACAGTGTGGTGGTTACAGCTGGGGGCCTTCCAGCGTCGGAGTTCATTCCCCGTGCCATCCCAGTTTAGACATTCTTCCCATGAAAGCACGCGTTTCCTCCGGGTGCTCTGGTTTCCTCCCACAGTCCAAAGACATACTGGGTAGTAGATTAATTGGTCACTGTAAATTGTCCAGTGACTAGGCTGGTGTTAAATAGGTGGGTTGCCAGGCAGTGTGGCTTGTTGGGCCAGTACGGCCTGTTCCACACGGTATCTCTAAATAAATAAACGAGGGAACATAGCCTCAAGATACAGGGGAATAGATTTACAATGGAAGTGAGGAGAAACTACTTTCCCCAGAGAGTACTGAATGTGGGAATTCTCTTCCTCGGGAAACAATTGATGATACTTCATTAAGTATATTTAAGCCACTGTTGGATAAAATTTTGCACAGCAGGGAAATGAAGGGTTATGAGTAAAAGGGAGGTGGGTGGATCTGAGTCCATGGGCAAATCGGCCATTATCTGGTGAAGCAGACTCAATGGACCAGATGGCCTTCTGCTCCTGTTTCTTACACCATCAGAGATAAGAGCAGAATTGGGCCATTCAGCACATCGAGTCTGCTCTGCTCAACCCAACCCCATTCTCCTTCCTTCTGCCTGTAACCTTTGACGCCCTAACTAATCAAGAACCTATCAATCTTTGCTGTAAATATACCCAATGACTTGGCCTCCACAGCTATCTATGGCAATGAATTCCACAGATTTGCCACCCTCTGGCTAAAGAAATTCCTCCTTGTTCCTTGTTCTGAAGAGACTTCCTCTAGTTCTGGGGTTGTTTCCTCTGGTCCTAGACTCCCATTCCATGGGACACATCCTCTCCACATCCACTCTATCTGGGCATTTCAATATTTGATCTGTTTTAATGAGATCCCCTCTCACTCTTCTAAACTCGTGCAAGTTCAGGCCCAGAGCCATCAAACACTCTTATGTTTTTGTTACTAATTGAAGAGCCTCACTGTTCTGGTCCATGGACACCCATAATACACAGTAAATGGCACCAAACTCAAACAGAATAGATGATTGAAATCTGAGAGTAGGTACAGTACTGTGTAAAAGTCTTACGCACATATATAACTAGGGTGCCTGAGACTTTTGCATAGTACTGTATTATCAGTGTGGAATGGAGAGCGAGTTTGTAAATCAGGCGGGAGCAAACGTAGGGAATGGTGAGGATGGAGCACTGCAGGAGGGGTATGGGACAGGTGGCACAGTATGAGCGCCAGGAGCAGGGGAAGTCGCGGGTGCAGGTACACCCAACCCTGAGGCACCAGGCAAGGTCATTTGATTCTAAACAATTGGTTATTGGTCATTACAGATTGTCTCTCTGGTGCTTCCCACTCTCTCCCCTCTTCCTTCCCCTTTTCCCAGCCATGCTTCCCCTCTCCCAGCCCCCTTCCCACTCTCAGTCCACCATAGAGACCCATATCAGAATCAGGTTTATCGTCACTCACATATGTCATCAAATTTGGGGTTTTTCTTGCGGCAGGCAGTACAATCCAAAACACAGGATTACTATAGTACTGTGTAAAAGTCTTAATCACCCTAATCTAGGATGGCTAAGATTTTACACAGTTCTGTAATAATTTTGTGTTTTGCACTGTACTATAAGTGCGACATCACTTTTTGTTTGCAGCTCATGAAAAATCTCAGCTATTGTTTTCATCACTAGAAAGAGAAATTCACAGCTGTAAATGATGGACAAGAAAATTAGTGCTCACTCCTCTGTTCGCTCACATTGATGTTCTTTCATTCTTGGTTATTCAAGCAACCTTATGTTATTGTAAATAAGTCTTGAGCTGATAGGAAAGCATTATTACATTAAATTTGATACTGAACTTGAGTAACCTGGCTACAGTATAAACCTCAGGACTTAACAATGTCAAATAATCAGCTTGTACCAGAGTTAACTTTATCAGCCTATAACACTAACTTTGATTCTCTTGCCATTGATGCTACTCGACCTACTGAGAATTTTGAGAATTATCTCTTCTAATTTAAAATAAAGATGTTTTGAATAACAATTTAGTGAGCAGTGAAGAAAAGATCTCAAAAGCACTTTCCCCAAGCAGTAAGGCTGATCAACACCTCCACCCACTAACTCCACTACTAATTTATTTCCTGTCAGTCAGCATATGTACAGTCTGGCATCACTTTGTGCACATACAGTCAATCTGTGTATATAAGCTATCTTGTGTATTTATCTGGGTGGCGGGGTGGAGCTACGTCTCTACCAAAGGAGGTGTAAGGTGCTCCTTCCCTCTGCTAGCTTGTAGGTCGCCCCTGCACATGGTGCAGCACCTGCTTAGTCCCTCCTCCCACTCTGCCCCCCCCCCCCCGATCAGGGTCACATGAAGCCGTGGGAGCGGGTGGTAGGTGGTCAGATGAGCAGCTGGTGCAGATCACAAGCCCTGGTTATGCGACCACTGACACCAGGCAGGCAATCTCTGAAGAGTATTGATAATGGCTGGGGTCACCCATCTTGTAAAACACTGCCCAGAAGAAGGCAATGGCAAATCACTTCTGTAGAAAAACTTGCCAAAGTCATGGAAAGAACCTGATTGTCCACATCATATGACATGGCTCACAATGAATAAATAATATATTTATATTTATTGTACCTTTTATTGTTCTTCTGTTCTCTGTCTTTTGTGAGGGTTTTTTTGTGCTGCATCACATTTGGAGTAACAATTCTCAGTTACACTTATGTACTGGAAATGTCATTAAACAATCTTGAAACTAATATACCTTTATCTTAGGGCATGTCGATCGGGGTGAAGACGACCTTCAAACGGCACTTCGTGAAACTGAAGAAGAAGCAGGACTAAAGAGCAAAGATTTCACTGTGCTGGAAGGGTACAAAAAAGAATTGAAATACAATGTGAAGAATGTACCTAAAACTGTTATCTATTGGTTGGCAGAAGTAAAGGACAATAATGTGGAAATAAAACTTTCGGGTGAACACCAGGCATTCCGCTGGTTAAATGTAGATGAGGCTTGTAAGCTTGCTAAGTATCAGGAAATGCAGGAAGCTCTGAGAGAAGCTCACCAGTTCATCTGTACGGAGACCATTAAACCTAAATAAATGGGCTTGAGTTATGTTATTGCTTGTTTGCTTGCATTTCTTTCTAATTTGTTCTTGAAACCTCAAAGCACCAATGCAGTATCACAGGCTATGTTCCCTCTAAGCTGTGCGCGTGCGCGTGCACACGCGTTTTTCGACCAGCGCACAAAGGAAATTAATGTGCGCACAAAAGTTTAGTTACCTAAAATAATGTAGTAATTAATAATTATACTTATAATCTTTTAGCTAAATATGTATATATTTAGTATATACATTTAGTATTTATTTAGTTAAATATGTATGTTATTTTGTTATTCTGTGCAGTTTTATGTCAAATATTTTGTAAACCTACATAAACTGTGCCATGTGTGCATTCAGTGCGCACATATTTTTGTCGCAGGAAAAAAAATTGCTCAACATAAGACTTTTGCGCACACTGACTACTAAAAATTAGAGGGAACATAGATCACAGGTATCTCTAAACCTTCACGAGATTGTTAAATTCATTGTTCAGATATTGGCATACAAGTAAGATGGCAACATGAACCAACCTTGCTAAATTTTCACGTTTTTTCAATGTGACTTATTTCTAACTACACTGGACAAGAAGTTTTTTCAAAACTGTTGCTTCCTCAGATTTTTAAAATTTTTTATTTATAATAGACTGCGTGAAGCTGAATCAGAAATATAATTTCAGACTCACAAACACGAGAAAATCTGCAAGTGTTGGAAATCCAAGCAACACACACCAAATGCTGGAGGAACTCAGCAGGCCAGGCAGCATCTATGGAAAAGAGTACAGTCGACATTTTGGACTGAGACCCTTCATCGGGACCCCTGATAAAGCGTCTCGGCCTGAAACGCCAACGTTTCCATAGATGCTGCCTGGCCTGCTGAGTTCCTCCAGTAGTTTGTGTGTGTTGCTATAATTTCAGGCTATGTGTATCACGTAGGAATTCGGAGAAACAAGAAATTAACTTTTATTGAACATAATACTTTTAATTGCCTAACAGTGTAGTGCTTTGCAATAATTCAACTAAGCTAAAGTGTTTTGTTGATGATTTTCATTTGTGCTCAGTGCTTGAGGCTTCCCACTTGTGTGTCCAACAATAATCAGCCAGCATTGGTGGATTCCAGTTTGCCCTGATACCATTTCTCCATGACCGCAAAGTCCTGGTGAAACCTTTCACCATGCTCGTCACTGACAGCGCCAAGAATTGCAGGGAAGAAGTCTAAATGGGAATGCAAAAATGAATCTTTAATGACAAGTTATAGTTCATGGTTTTGTATGGTTGGAGCATCTTGTCAACTAGCTGCACGGAGTTTGGTGCTCTGCAGTTGCTAAGAAAATTTTCAGCAACACCTTTCCATGCGATTTTTCCCTGGTCCCGCTAGGAGTTCTACAAATTGCCTGTCATTGATGACCTGTTTGATTTGTGGACCAACAAAAATGTCTTCCTTAATCTTGGCATATTGTTTTAACTTAAATTATGAATTAAAACAACAAATATAGGTGATTTCAAAAAATGGTGCATGATAGGGAAATTCCATGGTGATTTTCATGATTAGCAGCCCAAAATTCAGAAGGTACACACATAAGTAATAAGGAAGAATACCTTTGTTGTCCAGTGCTATCAACAAGGAACTTGCTGGTGATTGGGTGAAGAAGGAGTTTACACGAACAAAATATTAATGCAGGAATCTGACGAGATAGATCCCAAACTGTGAGAAGTGCAAATTTTTAAATGCTGTCCACAGAAGTTATGCCAAATATGGGATTGAATCATAGACCACTACAGCACCTAAACAGGCCCTTCATCCCATGCAGTCTGTGGTGAACTGTTGTTTTATTTATTTGTTTATTCATTTACTCATTTGGAGATACCACGTGGAACAGACCCTTCTGGCCCAGCAACCCACCTATTTAACCCGAGCTTAATCACAGGACAATTTACAATGACCAATTAACCTACTAACTGGCATGTGGGAGGAAACCCTCACGTTCACAGGGAGGATGTATGAACACCTTACAGATGGCACCAGAATTGAACTCTGAATTCCTGACACCCTGAGCGCACTAACCGCTACGCTACTGTGGCGTCCCAGTCGTAGTCCCAACCTGTCTAGTCCATCAACCTGCACCAGACCATTGCCCTCCATATCGCTCTCGTCCGTGAATCTATCTAAATTTCTCTAAATGTAGAAATCAAATCTACATCCACCAGTCCTGTGAAATCATACAAAAGAGTGAAACAGACAAACCCTGGAGGAGATGAGGACATCTCTACATAGTTGGTAACTCAAGGAGTGCCCTGTAGTTAGTGAGATATACCTTCCAGTTTCTTAGAGGACATGATTGAAGCTTCATTATGCTCTATACGATTTAATCTGCCCATTATCATTGTAGGTGCCATGTATCTGTTCTCTATTTGCTTTGTATTCTGTGTTACACTTTTATTGCAGTAACTAGTCGCATTGGTCGGGGTGTGCTAAAAGCAAAAGGAATAAGTTCCGTATTCTTGCTTATTTTGTGGCAGTTTGTAGTCTGGGGCTGCCAGAGGTCATATCTTTGCTGACCACTTAATGTTGCTAAGATAACACAATATCGCTTCAAGATTGTATGTTTGCTAATTGCTAATAAAGGATCGAAATAAGGAATTCAACTCCTTGGAACAATCATTTCATTAGAGCTGAGGGTGTTTCATGCAAATATAACAATGCTATGGCAGTCGCAAGCTAGCGGCAATTGTTTTAATTTTGGATTAGTTTTGCCACTACAACCATGGACCTAATGTTACGTGACAGACAAGATGGAAGTGTAGTAAGGCATTATAAGTTGAAAAGCACCTCCCTTACAGTGACTGGAGTAAAGTTTAGGGGAGATATCAGAGGTAGATTTTTTACATGGAGTGTGGTGGGTGCCTGGAACACACTGCCAGGGGTAGTGTGTAGGCTGATGCATTGAGGACATCTGAGAGGCACATGGATTTAAAAACAAAATGGAGGGTTGTGAGCTGTATAGGAGGGACGGGTTACATTGATCGTGAGGTAGGTTTATATAAACCGCCACAATCTCGTGAGCTAAAGAAATTAGAAGAATGAGATTAGCTTTATTGGTTATTTGTCAAAAATATATATTTACACAAGAAGTGGTAGGAGCCTGGAATCTGCTGCCAGGGTGATGCTGGAGGCTGATATAATAGATACATTAATAAAGCTCTTAGATAGGCACATGACTGTGCAGGGTATGGAGGAATATAGATGATATGCATAATCATAGGCATATGATGAAATCTGGAGTTACCTGTGTGATCCCATTTACCCATTATGTACTGCTCTGCTTAATTCAGCTTCAAGAATGTTTAATGTCATTTCCAGCACACAAGTGTAAGTGAGAATGAAATAATTGTTATTCTGGATCCAATGCAGCACAAAATAAAGCACTATGATAAAAAAACACAATAAAGATATACAGTATACATAAGATAGCGTGTGTGTGTGTGTGTATATATAATATATATATATATATATATATAAATATATAGAAATGTAGATTGATTGTATGTCTGTAAAGTGATGCTAGGCACAGGAGTGTCTGTACATCAGGTGACTGACAGGAAATGATAAAGTAGTGATGGTGGAGTGAGTTGGTGAGTGGAGGTGTTGATCAGCCTTGCTACTTGGGGACAGTAACTGGTTAGTCTGGTGGTCCTGGCATGGATGCTATGTAGCCTCCTCCTTCTTGGGAGTGGGACAAACAGGCTATGAACAGATTAATGATGCTGATTGTGTATCTTTATTATCTCTAGATAGAAAAGAGGATTTGGAGTAATGCCTTTTGGTAGAACAGACTAATGAGGTGCTATTTCCATTAGAATAATGATGCATCATTGCCAGAATGATTTCAGTTTTTTCTTCTACTGTATTAACCCCATGAGTTGGTGCATGATTTCAGTCAGTTAATAGAGTGGCAATATGCTACAGGTTTTCTCCACCCTGTTCCATTGACAAAGATACATACTCTCACTCTCTCTCACACACACACACACACACACACACACACACAATTCTATTTTGCCTCATATGGCTGCGTTCTAGTCTCCTTTAATATAGTATTCAAGTATCTAAACACATCTACCACTTATCACTTAATGAACTCATAACTTGTGTGATTACTCATAATTTGAATGAACCATATATTGATTGACTGGTAGTTTTATTAGATGACTATCTTTCATTCTCTTAGAACTTACAGGCAATTATGCATTGTACTGAAATGCCTAGTCTCATAATCATCCAGAATGAACTGGGGGCAGCTTTTTGAAAGGCACATGGAATAGGGTCACTGAAATGACCATAAAGGAAATACAAGGAAAGTAAATATTAGATGACCACTCATTTCACAAGCTGCGAATAGCCCAATATGCATTCCCTTTCCAATGTTCCACAAAGATTCAGGATTTGCTTGCTGTACCCACAATTGTGTCCTTTTTGCTTCTCATAGTCATAGTCATAGTCATACTTTATCGATCCCGGGGGAAATTGGTTTTCGTTACAGTTGCACCATAGATAATTAAAGAGAAATAAAACCATAAATAGTTAAATAGTAATATGTAAATTATGCCAGGAAATAAGTCCAGGACCGGCCTATTGGCTCAGGGTGTCTGACCCTCCAAGGGAGTTGTAATGTTTGATGGCCACAGGCAGGAATGACTTCCTATGACGCTCTGTGTTGCATCTCGGTGGAATGAGTCTCTGGCTGAATGTACTCCTGTGCCCAACCAGTACATTATGTAGTGGATGGGAGACATTGTCCAAGGTGGCATGCAACTTGGACCGCATCCTCTTTTCGGACACCACCATCAGAGAGTCCAGTTCCATCCCCACAACATCACTGGCCTTATGAATGAGTTTGTTGATTCTGTTGGTGTCTGCCACCGTCAGCCTGCTGCCCCAGCACACAACAGCAAACATGATAGCACTGGCCACCACAGACTTGTAGAACATCCTCAGCATCGTCTGGCAGATGTTAAAGGACCTCAGTCTCCTCAGGAAATAGAGACGGCTCTGACCCTTCTTGTAGACAGCCTCATGTGTTCTTTGACCAGTCCAGTTTATTGTCAATTCGTATCCCCAGGTATTTGTAATCCCCCACCATGTCCACACTGACCCCCTGGATGGAAACAAGGGTCGCCGGTACCTCAGCTCTCCTCAGGTCTACCTAATTAGGCCTACCTTAGGTCTCAACTAATTGACTAACCAGCTTGGAGGGGCGGGGTGGGAGTGGGGGAGAGTGGTTCCACAGTAGTGTAGCAGTTAGCGAAACATTATTTCAGCTTGGCCATCAAAATTTGGAGTTCAATTCAGCACCATTTGTAAGGAGTTTGTACATTGTCCTCATGACTGCGTGAATTTCATCTGGGCACATTGGTTTCCTAGCACGGTCCAAAGACATACCAATTAGTAAGTTAATTGATCATTGTGAATTGTCCTGTGATTAGGCTAGAGTTAAATAGGTGGGTTGCTGAGTGGCACACCTTGAAATAAGTAAGTAAATAGATTTGTATAAAGCTTTACCTAGTTAAAATTATTTGATTATTATATGTCTGATTAGAATTTTATCTGCTATATATCATCATGGAAAATTCATACAGTTTTAGAGCACTGAAACATACCCTTAGCACCTTGCTGACTATCAAGTAGATATCTACGCTACTCCATAAGACTATAAGATATAGGAGCAGAATTAGGCCATTTGGCCCATCGAATCTGCTCCAACATTTCATCATGCCTGATCCATTTTCCCCCTCAGCCCCAATCTCCTGCCTTCTCCCCGTATTCCTTCATGCCCTGACTAATCAAGAATCTCTCAATCGCTGCCTTAAATATACCCAATGACTTGGCCTCTACTGCTGCCTATAGCAATGTATTCCATAGATTCACCACTCGCTGGCAAAAGAAATTCCTCCTCATCTCCATTCTAAAAGGACACTCCTCTATTTTGAGCCTGTGTCCTCTGGTCTTAGACTCCCCCTGCTTTCGGAAACATCCTCACCACAAGCAGTTTATTGAGGACATTCAATGGTCAATACGTTTCAACGAGACCCCCTCCCCATTCTTCTGAATTCCAGTGAGTGCAGGCCCAGAGCCATCAAACACTCCTCATATAATAAGCCTTTCAATTCTGGAATCATTTTCGCAAACTTCCTTTAAACTCTCTCCAATGTAAGCACATCCTTTCTTAGATAAGGGGCCCAAAACAATAATCCAAATGAGGCCACACCCATGCCTTATAGAGCCTTAACATTACATCCTTGCTTTTATATTCTAGTCTTCTTGAAATGAACACTAACATCGCATTTGCCTTCCTCAGCACTGATTCCCATTTACCACCGCTTGGTCTGTAGTCTTCTGTGCCTTGGCAATTTAAATGCTCATCGTGATACTTATGAAATATCATAAGACTCGTCTTTGATAATGAGTTAAGTTTAAGGCATCCGTTAGTCTTGCGAGACCATGGATCTGCACCTGGAAAGTCTTCACTCTCCGGGGCGCAGGCCTGGGCAAGGTTGTATGGAAGACCAGCAGTTGCCCATGCTGCAAGTCTCCCCTCTCCACGACACCAATGTTGTCCAAGGGAAGGGCATTAGGACCCATACAGCTTGGCACCAGTGTCGTCGCAGAGCACTGTGTGATTAAGTGCCTTGTTCAAGGACACAACACCTTCCCTCGGCTGGGGCTCGAACTCACAACCTTCAGGTAGCTAGTCCAATGCATTAACCACTTGGCCACGTGCCCACATGTTAAGTACCTCATCCCATTTAGCACATCATTAATTCAGCTCTTTGAAGTTTAAGTGCAGATATTCTTCCCTTTGGAGCACACCACCCAAGCAATTTACCCACCCCTAGAGGAATATCCTAATCAGCTATCCATGAAGTGGCGACCAACTTACACAGAAAAGCTTTGATACTTCTGTTGAGACTATTCACCAGTAATAAAGAATATTTACTTTCCTTTCTGTATTAGGCTAGGGAACAATCCAATCTGAGCAACACACACAAAATACTAGAGAAACTCAGCAGACCGGGAAGCATCTATGGAAAAAAAAACAGTTGATATTTCGGGCCAAGACATCGACTATACATTTTCCATGGATGCTGCCTGGCCTGCTGAGTTCCTCCAGCATATTGTGTGTGTTGCTTGGATTTCCAGCATCTGCAGATTTTCTCTCATTTGTCATTGAATCCAATCCAAGTGGATGGACGGCCATGCCCTCCAAGTCTCCGTGTTATTTCTCTGCTGTTGAGGATGCTTAGTCACACTTACCAAACTACTTCTACAAAAACGCTGAAAATCATCTTTCAGTAAGGGTTTTTCTTATGCATTTTCATATGCCCACTTCTGGATTGCTTCTGGTCCAGTATAAATGGCCTGTGAGCAAGTTACATAAATTTTTCCTGACATCCATTGGGCAAAGCAACTTACCTATTTAAACACAAGACATCCTGTAGAGGCTGGAAAGCTTGAGCAACAAACACAAAGTCTGAAGGAATTTGGGGCAGAAGCCCATTCCCCTCTCCCTCAGCAACCCACCTTCCTCCTTACCTGGTTTTGTCTATCACCTGCTGATTTATACTCCTTCCCATGCCTCCACCATCTAATTCTGGCTTCTGCCCCCTTCCTCTCCAGTCTTGTTCAAATTTAATTTTCATTCAACCATACATGAATATAGCCAAACAAAACTGTGTTCTTTCCAGGGCCAAGGTGCAAGGCAGATTACAAATAGCACACAGCACACTGCACATAGCACGTATGGTTACGGTTTTAGAAAAATGTACAGTTACAAAGAAAAAAATATTATAACCCAAGTCCCTGAGTGACATGACTGTAGACATGATGGGAAGTTGTCCTGCTCTAGCTTGTTTTTGCACCGAGTGAACAGCAGAGGGCAGCAACAAGCAAACACAAGAGGCCAGCACTGATGAGAGCGGCCAGACCCCTACACAAGTATGGGTTCCAGTGTGCCCTACAAGGATACTCCCACGCCACGCTGGCATCTCCTTTCTTGCTCACTTGCAATAGGCGACCCCGCAGCCTCGGCCTAAACTTCGCCACGACCGAGGCAACACAGCTCCCCGCTGTCAGTTTCACCAATCAACTAGTAAATGAAACTAGAATAGATTTGCTGTATTCTACGCTACCAATGTCCAGCAGGGTCTTGGGACCACAATAAAGGTGACCAAAGCAATCACTCACACTGCGCATTGTCCAAAGGTGCACGTCAAATTCAGGCGACAACACAGCAAGGATACATAGTAAGTCCAGCTTCTTCGTCAAGCAACTCGCTGATGGGATATTCCTGCAGTATTTGATGCTCTTAGTGTGCAGCAGTGACGGGTGATTGTAAAAAAGACTTACAAGACAAACAAATACACCTTTGATTGGACCCAGAGTGGCCGCTGCATTCGAGAGTGCCCCCAAGCCATGTGATGAAGAGTCTCGGCCCTAATCATCAACTGTTTAATCCCCTCCATAGATACTGCCTGACCTGTTGAGTTCCTCCAGCATTTTGTGTGTGTTGCTGCCTATTTAAACAGTGCGCCTACCTTCATCCCACATCCTGGACATCAGAAGGTCTCCTTGTGGATAGATTTTTCAGTACATCTTGCCGCACTGATGTGTCTGGAGGTCTGGTAACGTACACCATTTTGTATTTCTTTACGATGCGGAAGGAGGCCATTTTGACCCACCAAACCTATGCCGGCTCACATAGCAACCTCATCGCTCCAACTAGTTTTCTGAGTCACAATTTTCCCCAAGTTCCAGTCAACTCCTCCCAGACTTTCCCCTCCACTAGCATACTAAGGGAAATTTACAATGGCCAAATAATTGAAAACCTGCACCCCTTTGGGACATGAGGGAAACTGGTTCACCCAGGGAACACCCACGTGATGACAGGGAGAATGTGCAAACAGAGGACTGAACCGGGGTTGCTGAGCTGTGAAGCAACATCTCTACCAGCTGTACCATTGTGCCTCCCTTTACAGATCCATGTGAATCCCACAGAATTCCAATTTCTGTAACTTATGTACGAACTTCAACTTTCATAACTTGTGTACGAACTTATCCCAGTCCCAGCTAATTAATTTGCTTTCCTGTTTTCATTATGTAAGTTGCAGAGAGTTGTAAAACTAGTCAGCTCCATCATGGGCACTAGCCTCCGCAGTGCCCAGGATATCTTTAAGTAGCGACGCCTCAAAAAGCCGGAGTCCACCATTAAGGACCCCCATCACCCAGGTCATGCCCTCTTCTCATTGCTACAATCATGGAGGAGGTTCAGGAGCCTAAAGCCACATACTCAATGTTTCAGGAACAGCTTCTTCCCCTCTGCCATCTGCTTTCTGAATGGACATTGAACCCATAAACACTACCTCACTACTTTTATATTTCTGCGGTGGTTTTTTTTCCTATTGTCATTTATTGCATTGTACTGCTGCTGCAAAGTTATCAAATTTCACAACATATGCTAGTGATATTAAACTGGATTCTGATTCCTTTCCACTTAACTTCAGCCTTTGAATGAGTTTATATTTGTAGTCTTCTTCTCCTCTCCGCTGTGTTGGCCACTAATGGTCTGCAGCCTGACAACCTAAAACCCCTTTCTGTCAAATACCCCACAGACCGATTGCATACCGCCTTAGACTATTTTCTTTTTCTCTCCCTCACTTACACTGCCATTAATCTTATTTTGGTGTGTAACTTATGTACGAACTGTGTCATTTTAAATTTAAAATAATGTTTGTGATGTATCGTGTAGCTCTGCCACAGACGTTTCCGAGGCCAGCTGCGAAAGGAGAAGGGATGGGCATTCAGCTTGCAACTCCATCCCATAAAAACCCAGAGCTACAGAAACAACAACGTAAGTTCTAAAGACATCATCCCTGGGAGAGGAAGAATCTTCGCTGGAAAACATACAAAGCCATTTGGTGAAAGCAAACGATCTAAAACCAAATTGTTATGCCATGGAGTTTGTCCTACCAGATGATTGAAGCTAGCCGTTCAGCTGGCTGAGCACTAAAAAGGTGGTGAATAATAAAAACATCAATAATATCCTTTTCCGGAGATCAAGAATCATGGATCTCATTTTCTGTTACTTTTTTTTTTACAAAACTAGATCCATCTGTAAGGATGTCCCTCTGCTCATTTCACACACTTAGTACTTCCACTGTACAGGTCTGGAGATTTTCCCTTGTTGTTGAGTTTAGCTGTCAGCTTTGTGTCACTTAGTGTATTCATCAGAGCATCAATTCCATCTTAAAGAAATGTTCACTTACTATATAAATTGGCTGGGCTGTTCAAGCACTGACTGGCAAAACCCTCTTAACTTTCATATTTAGGTTTGTCACTCAAAAACCTCTATAGATGTACCAGGGAGCAGGAAGCACAGAATCGAATATCGCTATGATGATTGTACGTTCTAGTATCAATTGTCTGGCGACAATAAAGTATAAAGTATGAAGAACAATCTGACTGGCTGCATCACTGTCTGGTATGGGGGGGGGTGGCTACTGCACAGGATCAAAGTAAGTTGCAGAAAGTTGTGAAATTAGTCAGCTCCATCTTGCGTAGCATCCAAGCCATCTCCAAGGAGCGGTGTCTCTTGAAGGCAGCATCCATCATTAAGGACTGCAGTGCCCTCTTCTCATTGTTACCGTCAGGTAGGAGGTACAGAAGCCTGAAGGCATATACTCAGCAATTCAGGAACAGCTTCTTGCCCTCTGCCATCCGATTCCTAAATGGACATGAACACTACCTCACTACTTTTTAAAATTTATTTCTGTTATTGCTCTACTTATTTTAATATACTGTTACGTACCCCGTAACTGGGTTGCCAAACCAGCAGAAATGGAACACTCAGTTGGAGTCTGGATTACTGGAACTAAGAAAGTTTTATTAAAGAAATAAGCAACACAGTACTCTAAATGTAAGGATATAAATGCAACAGGTTAGCACTGAATAAACACACATGTACACAGAACTAGGATAATAAGGTCAATCAAGCTCTATCGCAGTCTAGGGGTAAGATGATCAATCACAAGTGACAGAGTTCAGTTTAGTTCAGTTCGCAGTAATCGCCGTCGTGCCGTTGGAGAGAGAGAGAGAGAACGAATGAATATGCAAGTCGGATTCCAAACAGACCTTCGATATTCCTGGCAGTTAGCTTTCGGGCAAGCCCTTTGTAATGTCTTCTGAGGTCACCAACTGTGACCCCCTCCATTCCAGACACGATCGTTCTTCAGCGGTGAACCCGGCACCCAGGCAAGGGCGGACACACAATAGGTTCCCGCCGACCATATCTTTCCACCCTGTGCATCTATGGCTGGTCCCGCAATCAGACCTCCAAAACTCCCACCGACTTGTGGGGGCGCACCGCTTCCAGGGTGTCGTTACCTCGTGGTGTCGTGTGTGGTGTCTGTTGCCCTAGCGAACCTGTCCCTTTTTATCCCCCTGCTGGGGTATCGCCTGTCCATCACACTTCAAACAGTTCAGGGTTCAAAAGGAGCCGGTCTTGACAATACTCAGACCGGTGTATCCTTCCGTTAAACTCTCTCGTCTCTTCATTAACATTTCCAAATGCTGCTCCATTGTCTTACTTATCTCTCTCTCCTGAAGACAGGTGGCAGATCAACTGTTGATCCCACTGGTGCTAGCACAGGACAGTTAACATCTTAGTCTATGTGTACTTTTGTAACCCTCTTTCGTCACAATACATACATATTCTTATGTAATTCAGTTTTTTCTATATTTATCATGTACTTTGTTGTACTGCTGCTGCAAAATTAACAAGTTTCATGAATTATGCCAGTGATATTAAACCTGATTTTGATTCTGATTATATCTTGAGAGCCTTTAAGGAGCATCACTTTAGCTAGTGGTTAGCACAACACTAATTCCAGCTTAGGGCATCAGAGTTCCGAGTTCAATTTCAATACCGTCTGTAAGAAGTTTGGACGTCCTTTGAGTGTGTTTCCTCAGGGTGCTCAGGTTTCCTCCCACGGTCCAAAGATGTACCGGTTGGCAGGTTAATTGGTCACTGTAAGTTGTCCCGTGATTAGGCTAGTGTTAAATAGGTGGGTTGCTGGGCAGTGTGGCTCATTGGGCCTGAAGAGCCTGTTCTGCCCTGTATCTCTAAATAAATAAATATTATTGTTCCAGAAATTGTGTTGTAAGGTACATAAAGACAAACTACTACATTCTATAAACTATAAATTTTATTGCCAGTTCTTACAGGAACTATTGTTTTCAGAATTAATGACATATTCAGAAATCTGGACATATCTTATAAAAGTGTAAAACATTTTTAGTTTTTCACCTCAGTTATATGTTCAAAAGATTGTTATTTTCTAATTCAGGTTTATTGGTTTGCAGCATTTCTTATAACACATTTGTACAAGTCACCCAAAGTATATCATAATCCAGCAACACAGCCCTTTTCCTTATTTAGAAGATAACATTTTTTTATTTCTAAGTATTTTTTTTACTAGATAAGCATTTGAATTGTCTTTTTCTTTCATATTGAATACGTGAAACTTTTTCTATTTTCTTACATAAACTCAACCTGTGTTATAGAGCCATGTGCTGGAGGAATTCTTGGTTCAGCTGTGTTCTGTGCAGTGGCTGTGAGGTGCTCCCAGGGGGTCTGGTTCTGCGTAGTCCAAAACTGTAGGTGTGTCCCATCCCTGGAGGTTACCACGTGACTCTTGTTGGAGAAAAATAACTGAACACAGAGCAGAACTGTAATTCCCTTTCTTTCATACCAGTGTTAAAGATTAAACAACAGAGATTTTGCAGATGCTGGAAATCTTGAGCAATGCACACAAAGTGCTGGGGGAGCTCAGAGGGTATTTCTGGAGGGGAGTACACAGTTGACGTTTTGAGCCAAGACCCTTCATCAGGACTGGAAAGGAGGGGAACAGAAGCCAGAATAAGAAGGTGGAAGGAGAGGAAGGGGTACAAGCTGGTGGATTATAGGCGATACCAGGTGAGGGAGAAGGTAGCTGGGCGGGGGAGGGGGAATGAAGTAAGAAGCTGGAAGGTGATTGGTGGAAGAGGAAAAGGGCTGAAGTAGAAAGAACCTAATAGGACAGTGGGCCATGGAAGAAAAGAAAAGGGTTGGTAGGGGGGGAAACCAGTGGGAGGCGATGGGAGGTGAGGAGAAAAGATGGGGCAAGAGGGCAACCACAGTGGGAAATGGAAAAAGATGGTGGTGGTGGGAGGGGAAGTTGTTGGATGTCAGAAAAATCGATGCTATTGCCATCAAGTTGAAGGCTACCCAGATGGAGTATGAGGTGTTGCTGCTCCAACCTGAGTGTGGCCATGCCATACATGTAACTTGTTCTGTAATTGATTCTTCAATAAGATACAGAGAGAGGGTACGATACTTTCTGCTCTCAGTATCAGACAACGATTATTAATGCAAAAAGGATCCGTGTTAGGACCTCTGTTATTCAAGACCTCCATAATGATATGTGGGTACTATTCACAATTCAGCAATCAAAAGCCCTCCAAACCATTGAGCACATCTATATGAGACGTTGCTGTAGAAAAGCAGCATCCATCATCACCCAGGCCATGCTCTTTTCCTGCTGCTGTCATCAGTTAGGAAGTACAGGAGCCTCAGGACTCACACCACCAGGCTCAGGAACAACTACCACCCCTCAACCATCAGGCTCTTGAACAAAAAGGGATAACTACACTCAATCTATTTCTGGTGTTCCCACAACCGATGGTCAGGCTTTAAGGACTCTTTATCTGGTTATTTCATACTCATTATTTATTGCTACTTATTTATATCTGCACTGGTACAGTTTGTTGTTCATTGATCCTGTTTACAGTTACTATTCTATAGGTTTGCTCAGTGTGCCTGCAGAAAAAAGAACCTCAGGATTGTATGTGATGACGTGTATGTACAGTACTCTGATAATAAATTTTACTTTGAACTTTGAAAACAGATTCATGTCCTGTTAGTACCCTCAATGAGAAAGAAAGATGACAAGTTTGCATCTGACAGATATAATTTAACGTGGAATAATGCGCTGTCCATGTCATAAGGAAAGCTAAAACCAAGCATTGATATTAAAAAAAGTTACAGCAGAATTTTCTGCAGAACTATGATTAGTGCTGAGGTTATTCTAACTACAAATAAAAATTCCAAAATAAAACAAGAACCAATGTTCTTGCACAAGTTTCTGACACCTGGAAGCACATGATGCCAAGGGCAATAATGTAAGTTAATTAATCTTGGATTTAAATCAGGAAGGTCTATTGGAAACAGTCTGGGGCCAGGACCTACAAACCTGGTTGGTTATGCTGTGATTGTCTCCAGTTACTTCTGGCCTTTATTGTCAAGAACCAGCAGTATGATTATCATCAACAACACACACAAAATGCTGGAGGAACACAGCAAGTCAGGCTGCATCTATGGAAATGAAAAAGCAGTTGATGTTTTGGGCCGAGACCCTCCATCAGGACTGTAAAGGAAAGGGGAAAACACTGGAATAAAAAGGTGGGAGGAGGGGAAGGAGGACAGCTAAAAGGTGATAGGTGTGGCCAGGTGGGTAGGAAAATAAAAGGGCTGGAGAGGAAGGAATCTGATAGGAGAGGAGAGTGGACCATAGGAGAAAGGGAAGGAGGAGGGGACCCAGGGGGAGGTGATAGCGGGTGAGAAGAGGTAAGGGGTCAGATTTGGGAACAGAAGTGGGGAGGTGGAGGAAACATTTTTCTTACAGGAAGGAGACATCAATATTTACGCCATCAGGTTGGAGGTTACCCAGATGGAATACAAGGTGTTGCTCCTCCACTCTGAGGGTGGCCTCATTGTGGCATGAGAGGAGGCCATGGACCAACATGAGAATAGGTATTGATAATAAAATGTCTTTATCCTCAGCCTGGATCAACGATTTTCAATTTTTTTTCAAAAAAATGATTTTGAAAAATCATTGATTCACAGAATGTTACTTAAAACTTGTGCTTCTCTATATTTGTTAACTCCTCCGTTCCTACCCCAGCCACTGAGAGACATTGACTACTTTCTGTAGTTCCAAGACCACTGGTGGATTGCTCCTTTTGGTGCCTGACTCAGATGCTCCCTGTTCACATGTGAACCTTGGCAATAAGTACTAGCAGATTAAGGGAGGCATTATAATGAAACAAAATCTCAACTGATGGATTGCTAAAAATTAATCAGTCGTAGGAACTACGAATAAGCATAATCTCCTTAAAATTGAAACAAATGGAACAACTGTTAACGCTCAAATTACTCCATCAAACGAATCTTTTCATCTCAGGTACTCAGTCTGTGAGGTTTTGTTGGACTTCGCATATTTTTAATTTGCGATTTACCATTGATAGTTTCACTAATATGGGAGTTAACAGTTCTCCCACACTTTAGGCTGGGCACGGTAGTAGTAATGGCACAGTCAAAATGACTCACACTTTCTGCTCTGTTCCTTCTACATAGAAGCAGACTCGATGGGCCAAATGGCCTAATTCTGCTGCAATGTACCTTATGTCCTATGTGATACGGTAAGGATTATTTTTAAAGAGTTAAAAATCATTCTCAATAGTCGCGTAAACTTAAATAACCCATTTCAATTTTTTTCCCACAACCTATCCCCCACTATAGAAGTGAAATAGTAGACTCATTCTTCAATGTCAATCAGACAATATGGGCAGAATACATTTTCACACAGTATGGATTCTGTAGTTTAAGGCATTAATCCACCAATGGTTGACAATTTCATCCAAATGTATACAACAACTCTCCCTAATTCTAATTAAGCTAACAATGATCTCATTTGTCATCAAAAAGGGATGTTATCTTGCCATCTTTCCATTCAATCAGTATTTCTCCGTGTCTTAAAGACGGGGAACGAGAAGCACCATGTTGGAATTTGTGTCCTGCTGTCAACGACGTTTTCTCATCTGGGTCAGCAACGATTTGAGCCTTTAACGTTTTACTGTTCAAAGAAGAAATATGTGTTTAAAATATTAATTAAATACACAGATTGTGTAATTAAGAGTTAGGTTCGACCACAGGTCTTAAAATCTCCAATGAATCTGATTGAAATTATGAAATTAAAAACAGGTTACCATCTTAATATTTAAATTATCAAATCATACAATAAGTTTTAAAGTAAGTTTAAGGTTGTTTAATGTCATTTCCAGTACAGAAGTGTAAAGGAAAACAAAATAACTGTTAATCCAGACCTGATGCAGCACAAAGAACACAATAAGGTAAAAATACACACTAAATAGAAATACATAAGATAGCTCATATACATAGATGATTTGTACGCCATAAAGTGACATTAGGCACCAGAGTGTCTGCACATAAGGTGACTCTGACAGGAAATGATGGAGTAGCGGTGGTTGGGGGTGTGGAGGGGTGGCTTAGTGGGTGGAGGTGTTGATCAGCCTTAATGCTTACAGAAAGTAACTGTTTTTGAGTCTGGTGGTCCTGCTGTGAACGCTACTTAGCCTCCTCCCTGATGGGAGTGGGACAAACAGTCCATGAGCGGGTGGATGGGATCCTTCATGATGTTGCTGGCCCTTTCCCAGCACATTTTTGTATATACGTATGACCTTGATGGCGGATAGGCTGGTGACGGTGGTGCAAGCCATTAATCTGCAAATAAATGTTATTGTTTTTGGGGGTTTCCTTCATTAAAAATGAAACCTGGAAGGAAAGCACCGTATTCTTCTGTAGGTGGTGCCAAAGGAACAAGAATTGTTGCTCACATCTGCTCTGCAATTCAGTTGATCTATATGTCAACTCCATTACTTACCTTTAAATACCATTATCCAACAATATTCTTTTGATTCCAGTTTAGAAAGTTGTTCGGGCATCCCTCTTCTTTGGAGGGAGAGTTCCAGAACTTTACTCCTACTGGTATGAAAGTATACTTCCTGATTTCCCTCTTGTGTGGCCTAGCTCTATTGATTTCACAGTCAGAGGAAGGAGTTCTCTCTATCTTCAAACTCAAATCCGATTAGCTTTATGAATATTTGAGTTTGATCATCCCAGGTTTTCAAATTAAAGGAGATTCAATTATATGCCAGCTTCCTCAGAATCTTAACTTCCAAGCTTTGGTATCCTCCTTCTTAGTCCCTATCCAGAAAATGCTGAATTTGTAAGAAAGACATCACCAAGTTGGAGAGGAGGTAGAAGAGATTTACGAGGATGCTGCCTGGGTTTAGGAAGAGACTGGCCATGCTGGATCTCTGCTTTGAGGGTGACCTCACGAAGTTTATAAAATCCTGAGAGGTATGCATAAGGTAGATGGCCACAGCTTTTTCCCCAGGGTTAGAGAGTCGTTTTGGAAAGGTACATTGAGTTCAAACTGAACTATCCAAGGCCAATAACACGTGCCAGGATTGAAAGGGCAAAACACGTTTGGTTATGAACGCTAATCGTTGGGGAATTATGGTGGCTTCAGCATTGAAATCAAGTTTAATATCACTGGCATGTCATGAAAGTTGTTGTTCTGCGGCAGTGGTAGAGAGCAATACATAATTTTTTAAAACCATAAATTACAATAAGAACAGGGCTGTGCAAAAATAGCTAAGATTTTTGCACAATATTGTAGTAATTTCATGCACTGCACTGCGGCCAAAAAAAAGATTCATGACATACGTGAGTGATGATAATCCTGATTCTGATATGGGTCTCTATTGTGGACTGAGAGTGGGAAGGGGGAGTCATGGTTCAGAAAAGGGGAAGGGAGAGGGAAGGGAACAGGAAGCACCAGGGAGACATTCTGTAATGATCAATAAACCAATTGTTTGGAATCAAATGATCTTGCCTGGGTGTCTCAGGGCTGGGTGTGTCTGCACCCACACCACCCCCCCGCCCCAGCACTGCTTCTCGGCCACCCGTCCCACACCCCTCCCACTGTTCTCCGTCCTTGTGATTCCTAATGTCATTTGCTCCCATCAGATTTACAAATGCACTCTCTGCTCCATGTTGACAAATACAATACTGTGCAAAAGTCTTAGCTACCCTAGCTAGATATGACAAGGTCCTGAATGGGAAGTTGGTCAAGAAGTTTCAGTCACTTGCCATTCAAGTTGAGGTAATGAATTGGATTAGACATTGGCTTTGTGGGAGAAGCCAGGGAGTGGCAGTAGAAGTTTGCACCTCTGACTGGAGGCCTGTGACTAGTGGTGTGCCACAGGGATCGGTGCTGGGTCTATTGTTGTTTGTCATCTATATCAACAATCTGGATAATAATGTGGTTAACTGGATCAGCAAATTTGTGGATGACACTAAGATTGTGAGTGTAGTGGACAGTGAGAAAGGCTATCATGGCTTGCAGCGGGATCTGGACCAGCTGAAAAATGGCAGACAAGTGCAAGGTGTGGCACTTTGGAAGGACCAACCAGGGCTGGTCTTACACTGTGAGTGCCAGGGCACTGAGGAGTGTGGTAGAACAAAGAGATCTGGGAATACAGGTTCATAATTCTCTGAAAGTGACATCACAGGTCGGTAGGGTCATAAAGAAAGCTTTTGCACATTAGCCTTCATAAATCAATGTACTGAGCTCAGGAGTTGGGATGTTATGTTGAAGTTGCACAAGATGTTGGTGAGGGCTAATTTGGAGTTTTGCGTGCAGTTTTGGGCATCCACCTACTGGAAAGGAGTAAATAAGGTTGAAAGGGTACAGAGAAAATTTACAAGGATGTTGCTGGGACTGGAGGACCTGAGGTATAAGGAAAGATTGAATAGGTTAGGACTTTATTCCTTAGAACGTAAAAGATTGAGAGGAGATTTGATAGCAGCGTACAAAATTATGAAGGGTATAGCTAGGGTAAACGCAAGCAGGTTTTTTCCACTGAGGTTGGGTGGGACTACAATCAGAGGTCATGAGTTAAGGATGAAAGGTGAATAGTTTAAGGGGAACATGAGGGGAAACCTCTTCAGTCAGAGAGTGGTGAGAGTGGGGAACGAGCTGCGAGCACAAGTGGTGCATGCGAGCTTGATTTCAACATTTAAGCAAAGCTTAGATAGGTACATGGATGGTAGGGGTATGGAGGGCTCTGGTCCTGGTGCAGGTTGATGGGAGTAGGCGGATTAAATGGTTTCAGCATGGCCTAGATTGGCTGAATGGCCTGTTTCTGTCCTGTATTTTTCTGTGGCTCTATATATGTGCCTGAAACTATTGTACAATACTGTATATATATTAAATAAGCAGTGCAAAAAGAAAGCAAAACAAAATCGCGAGGTAATGTTCATGGGTTCAGTGTCCATTCATAATTCTGATGGCGGAGGGGAAGAAGAGGTTCCTGAAACATTGAGTTTGTGTCTTTAGGCACCAACTCCCTCGTTCATGTTCAGTGTGCAACTGACATGGGGTCAGACGACATTCTGCAGTTACTTAAATGCTGTTCCAGCAAATTTTCATCATAGAGCCAGCATTAGAATTTAACCCAAAATCTTCTGATTTGTTATGCTCAATACTGATCACATCCACTTAAGTATAGTGATCTTTATTAAAGAAACAAAAGTTAAAAAGTAAATAGAATATAATTCTATTCACCAAAAGTATATAGTAACTTCACTTCATTAATAATCAGATGTTATATGTTAACATTAATAAGAAATGTCTTTCTAGTAATAGAGGATTAAATGGAGACAGCTTTAAATTCCATTCATTAATTTCTCATTTAAATAATAATGACAGTTTTCTCAATAACTACGGGAAGTAACTGATCTTTGACTGTGTCTTTTACTTTCACAAGAGGTGAGAACTTATTTTTGTTCAGTTAGAAAACAGGCAAGGACAATATATATTGAGTAAACAATGTGACATGTGAAATGTTGCCAGGGTCACATGACCTCCCCACACAGCTTGGCAGTCTGCTGAATGAGCCATTTCTTTGCCCCCTTCATCTATTTTGTTTGCAGAGAACTGAATTTTATTCTCTACCCATGGCAGATTTTCAATCCTTGTTCGGAGTGATTGGAATAGAAATAATTTGTTTCTTTGTCCAAAATGTATCAAAAGCCAAAATGTACTCTGTGTGCCATTACAAAGGAAAACTTTTAAGTTAGGACTTCTGTACAATCCTTAGTGTTGGAGGACAGTAGGCTTTATAAATCCACATTCCTAGTGCTGATTATTGGGAATTAGGATATGAATCAAAGTATTAGATTATTGACTGGGCTTGTATATACTGGAATTTAGAAGGATGAGAGGGGATCTGATCGAAACATATAAGATTATTAAGGGATTGGACATGCTAGAGGCAGGAAACACGTTCCTGATGTTGGGGGAGTCCAGAACCAGAGGCCACAGTTTAAGAATAAGGGGTAGACCATTTAGAACGGAGTTGAGGAAAAACTTTTTCACACAGAGGGTTGTGGATCTGTGGAATGCTCTGCCTCAGAAGGCAGTGGAGGCCAGTTCTCTGGATTCTTTCAAGAAAGAGTTATATAGAGCTCTTAAAGATAGCGAAGTCAAGGGATATGGGGAGAAGGCAGCAACAGTGTACTGATTGTGGATGATCAGCCATGATCACAGTGCATGGTGGTGCTGGCTCGAAGGGCCGAATGGCCTACTCCTGCACCTATTGTCTATTGTCTATTGTCTATTATAGGGTGTATAGTCTGCCACCCCCACTGGAAAGTTCCACACTTGGACCGAAAATCATAAATTTACATGATGTTTTCGTATGCATGCAAAAAATGCTCAGAAGTTCAAGTGCTTTGTACAGTTGAAAGATATTGCACTGCAATCTTTAGGAGGGTAAAGCTTAGAGTGCAGTCAGAAGATTAGACCATAAGACCAAAAGATATAGGCGCAGAAGTAGGCCATTCGGCCCATTGAGTGTGCTCCACCATTCAATCAGGGGCTGATCCAATTCTTCCAGACATCCTCACTCCCCTGCTTTCACCCCATACCCTTTGATACCCTGGCTAATCAAGAACCTATCTATCTCTGCCTTAAATACACCCAATGACTTGGCCTCCACAGTCGCTCGTGGCAACAAATTCCACAGATTTACTATTCTCTGAGTAAAGTAATTTCTCCGCCTCTCAGTTCTAAAAGGACGTCCTTCAATCCTGAAATCATGTCCTCTTGTCCTAGAAACCCCTACCATGGGAAATAACTGCCAAATCTAAAATTAGGAGGTTTATGCCCTGCAACTGAATCGAAAATGTCTCAGATAATTTCACTGGCTTTAATAATTATTATTAAGCAATTCCTCTTATTTTAAAGTACTGTCAGAACATTAAAAAAAGGAAATACTTCCCTGCTACTGAATTTCTTTTGAAAAGTAATCAATGCTGTAAGAAATGCTCAAATCAATATACACACAGCAAAGCCAGGAGATAGCAATAAAGTGCCAGATTAGTTTTCAGTGAAGTCTTCTGAGGGACAACACTGGTTCTTCTACCGGGAGAATCTTATTTTCTCATGGCAACATACTCCATCTTGTTAGGATACCACCCATAGTGCCTTCCCCTTCCTGACTGTCACCCAGCTTCCCGTACACTTTGGGTGTTACTACCTCTCTATATATCCTATCTATCACACACTCAGACTCCCGAATGATCCGTAGTTCATCCAGTTCCACCTCCACTCCTTAACGCATTTTGTTAGAAGCTGCGGCTGGATGCACTTCTTGCAGGTGTATTCATCAGGGACACTGGAGATTTCCCCACCGTCAAACATCCCAAAAGAGGAACATTCCACTACCCTGCCTGGCATCCTATTTTCTCATATTTGCTTTCTATCCAATGATCCTTTGGTCTTGGTATCTGAAGGAGACGTACAGGCTGCCTTGAAGAGAGTGAAATCCAAGGAGAGCATCCGGTCCAGTCAGGGCACTTAGCAGAGTACTGAATACCGATGCTGACCAACTGGCTGGTATATTCATGGATATCGTCAATCTCTCGCTCCGGCAGCGTGTGTTACCCACCTGCTTAAAGCAGGCTTCAATCAAACTGGTGCCCAAGAATAGCGTAATAACCTGTCCAAATGAGTATCGCCCAGTGGCATTACATCCACAGTGAAGTGCTTTGAGAGGCTGGTGTTGAAACACATCAGCTCCTGTCTGAGTGGCAACTTGGATCTGCTCCAATCTGCCTACTGAAGCAACAGGTCTAGAGCAGATGCTATCTAGTTGGCTCTTCACACAACCCTGGAAGATTCGGACAGCAAAGATGCATACATCAGGATGCTCTTTATCGAGTTACAGCTCAGCATATAACACCATCATCAACTCAAAACTAGTCAGTAAACTCCAAGACCTGGCTTCAATATCCCCTTGGGCAATTGGATCTGGGATTTTCTCATTTGCAAATTCCAGTCAGTTTAGATTGGCAAAAACATCTCCTCCACGATCTCCATCAGCACAGGAGCACCTCAGGGATGTGTACTTAGCCCCCTGCTTTACTTGCTTTACACCTATGACTGTACAGCTCCAACACCATATACAACTTTGCTGATGACACCACTATTGTGGGCTGTATCAAAAGGGGTAACGAATCAGCATACAGGAGGGAAATTAGCTGAGTGGTATAATAACAACAACCTCTCACTCAATGTCAGTAAGACCAAGGAAATGATTGTAGACTTCAGGAGCAGGAAACCAGATGTCCATGAGCCAGTAATCATCAGAGGATCAGAGGTGGAGAGGGTCAGTAACTTTAAATTCCTGGGTGTCACTATCTCAGAGGACCTGTCCTGGACCCATCATGTAAATAAAATTGTGAAGAAAACACAACAGCGCCTCTACTTCCTCAGGTGTTCGCGGAGGTTTGGCATATCATCGAAAACCTTGGCAAACGTCTGTAGATGTGTGGTGGAACGTGTGCTGACTGGCTGTACTACGGCCTGGTATGGCAACACCAATGCCTTTGAGTGGAAAATCCCGCAAAAGGTATTGGATTCAGCCCAGTACGTCATGGGTAAAACCCTCCCAATCATTGAGAACACCTACATGAAGTGTTGCCATAGAAAAGCAGCATCCATCATCAAAGATCCTCACCACTCAGGTCATGCTCTTTTCTCGCTGCTGTCATCGGGTAGAAGGCACAAGAGCCTTAGGACTCGCTCCACCAGGTTCAAGAAAAATTACTACCCGTCAACCATCAGGCTGTTGAACAAAACGGGACAACTACACTCATTTAAGGACTTTTTATCTTTTTATTTCATGCTCATTATTTATTACTATTTACTTATATCTGCATTTGCAGTTTGTTGTCCATTGATCTTTTTTGCAGTTACTGTTCTATAGATTCGCTAAGTATTCTTGCAGAAGAAAGAATCTCGGGGTTGTATGAGGTGACATGTATGTACTTCGATAATAAATGTTACTTTGAACTTTTCTACCTTCCACCCTTTTACTCGCATGATAATTTCCTAATAAATAAAATTAATACATCCTTAACCTTCTGTGTAAATAAAATAATTAATTTTCTGAGGTTCAGCACAGAAGGACAGAATCTTGCTACCAGATTATACCTCAGAAATATAGAAGATTTGAAAATATAGATGCTAACTTTTCAACCTTGCCCACCGAAGGCTACTTTTCTCTCTATTTCAGATGTACACAGAGAATTTTCTATTTATGACTCATGACTGTGCGGCCAGATTCTGCTCTGACACTATTTCCAAGTTTGCAGATGACAATCATTGTAGTCGGACTTATGAAAGAGATGACTGGAAGGAGATAAAGAGCTTAGTGGCAAAGTGTCAAGACAACAACATCTCCCTCAATGTTGTAAGAACAAAAGAGCCGGTCAATGACCTCCTGAAGCATGGCAGAGTACACACCCTGCCAATATCGAGAGTGCTAAGATGGAGATGGTTGAGAGCTTCAAGTTCTTGGTGTAAGTGTCCCCAACAATTTGTCCTGGTCCAGCCATATGGTTGTGCTGGCCAAGACAGCACATAAAAACCTTTACTTCCTCAGAAGACAAAGGAAATTCAGTACGTCCCAGATGACTCTCCCTAATTGTTACAGATGTATCAAAGAAAGCATTCTATCCAGACGTATCACAACTTCATATGCCAACTACTCCAAGAATTCTGAGCATAACCCAGTCCACCCCTTCCATTGGCTCAGTCTACACTTCCCGCTGCCTTGGGAAAGCAACCAACATAATCAAGGACCATTGTCACCTTAGTTTTCTCCATCTCCCATTGGATGGAAGATACAAAGGTTAAGAACACATACCACAAAGTTCAAGGACAGCAATTACAAGATTCTTGAACAGACTTCTAATGTGTTCATGTTGAACTTTTGATCCCTCAAGTTCAATTTTCATTTATTCACATACATGAATATAGCCAAATGAAAGAGCATTCCATCAGGGTCAAGGTGCAAAGCACAGTACTAACAGTCACGTGCAGCACAAGACACATATCATCATCATCATCATCATGTGCCGTGTCATATGACGGAGGTGATCATGGTCTAATAACCATGATTGTTCTTGGCAATTTTTCTAGAGAAGTGATTTGCCATTGCCTTCTTCTGGGCAGTGTCTTTACAAGATGGGTGACCCCTGTCACTATCAATACTCTTCAGCGATTGTCTGCCTGGCGTCAGTGGTTGCATAATCAGGACTTGTGACATGCACCAGCTGCTCATACGACCATCTATCACCTTCACCCATGGCTTAATGTGACCCTGATCAGGTGCTACACCTTACCCAAAGGTGTCCTGCAGGCTAGCAGTGGGAAGGAGCACCTCACATATCCTTTGGCAGAGACGCATCTCCAACCTGCCACCAGAAAGGCACGTATAATTACAATAACAGTATAACGTACAGACACAAAACAAAGATAGAGCCCAAGTCCCGAGTATCATGGCCAGTAGACTGATGGTGCATGGGATGTTGTCCTGGAGCCACGTTTCTGCAAGAACAAGTGCGCAGCAATTTCTCATCATGCATTAGTGTAGCCGCAAACAAAGGCAATCCAGCTTGTACTACACTGAGCAAACACTGGAGGGCAGTACTAATGGGAGGGGCCAGCCACCAAACCAGCACAGACTCAATCTATCCGGTCATGGACTATTTTGTCTACCTGTGCAGGTTTTTTTGTACCAACGTACATCTGTATGGTATAACCAGTGTGGATGGCACGCTAAAACTTTTCACCGTATCTCAGTAAATGCGGCAATAATAAACCAATTATCAATTAATGGTTGGTTTCTACCAACTGGACATGTGGAACTTCGGTAGTAAACTCTTGCTCCTCTGTGATCTAGCTCTTTGGACGTTAGTGCAAACTCTTCCATAATTTCATAATCTGAGAAAGGTTCCTTTAGTGATTAAGTCTTTAATCTACAGTTAAGTGTCTGATCACTTTTGACCATTTCTGCCCAGAAATGCATGATGTAATTATTTTAAAGTGTATTTTTTAAAGCTGTGCAAACAACATAATTGTTTTGAGAAGGAACTATTTAGGGAGACTATCTCAAAACTTGGAGTTCATGTTGTTCATGAAACAAAAGCAATTGGAGAGACACTACAACCAACTCTCTTTCAGAGGTTCAGGTTGTCACACTCGTGATACATCTGATTTATTGTGAATTTAAATCAACTGTTTGCACAATGCAGTGAATACTCATTGATAACATTAATATTTTCGTACTTACTTGTCATGAATGATATTGAGAATCAGCACAGTTATTCCGAGAACCAATGTTATCCCACCCAGGACCACCATGACAATTTTCCAAGTAGCTCCTTAAAAGACAGAGTTATATTAGGTTAACAACACTTACGTCATCTATAGAAAGTAACACGTGTAGCATGAGACAATCTCTATCAAGCAGGGTCCTTAAGTATAAATAAGGAAGATAAAGAAGAATTCTTGATAAGCTTGGGGGATGAAGAATTGCTGCATATAAAGTAGCAATGCAATTGAGGTTATAATTGTCCATGTTGTTGTGGAACATGCTAATTAGCCTGCTCCTCTCCTTATTTGTCCTGCATATTATTTAAAATTAAAATAACATGATAAGCAAAAATAAAATGTAATATTAACTTGCTAATTTAAAGATTAATGATCGATCCTTTATCATGCTCAGAAAGACAGTCAAGCATATGGTGAGAGGCAAATCGTGACAATATCAGAGACAGATCAAGGACATGACTGACACACCCACATTTCACACTCTTTTGTTTGTCATATTGCTCTTTAACTCCCTCAATTGGTCATAATTTATCTCCACTACATTTCTCAACCTATCACAGCTATTCTGTTCATCCTAAACACAAGAGATTCTGTAGATGCTGGAAATCCAGAACAACGCACACAGAATGCTGGAGGAACTCAGCAAGTCAGGCAGCATCTGTGGAGGAAACTAAACAGTCGACATTTTGAGCTGAGTTCCTTCACTGGAACTGGAAAGGATGGGAGTAGAAATTCTCTTAGTCCTATCTATATCCCACCCACCCACCCCTCCATAACTTGAACTAACTCATTCGTCTAGTTCTGATGAAGGGTGTTTTATCTGAAACATTAGCTCTGTCTCTCTTCCATAGATGCTTCCCAACCTGCTGGCTATTTCCAATATTTTCAGATTTTGATCACCTGTAGATTTTTTTTTAATTTCCAGGAAACAAAACAAACATTGGATGTTAGGCTTCTGATATGAGGCATTAATAACATTAGAAGTATTGAAATAAATCCTGTTCCTACAATTATAGGGACAGAATTTTTCCAAAGGTCATAAATGCACTCCCATGGCTTCCCATAAAAGGTAGAGTGGAACAGACAGTGGTAACCTGTGCTGCTGACATCTATCTTCAAGTGAGTGGTAGTTACCTCATCATTGAAATAGGCCTGGACATGCTACTGCTATGGACTCAGAGCACTTGATAAATGATGGGCGGGAAAAATGGATCTGAACGTGCTGGCGGCAGTTGTCAGTCTCCACGCCTACAAGTGGATCGTCCTGACAAATTTCAATCATGGTCAGTCTGACAGGCAAAAATCCAGTTTCCAGACTTTCTCGCTCAAGCCCAGAGGCCTTGCTTGGTTCATCACTGACCTAGTTTGTGCACCAGGTACAGATGACCCAACACTAAAACGATATGGAGTGAGGAAATTATCATTTTCAAGCCCAATCATATTTACCTCATGCGTTTGAGGTAAAAAAATAGTTCACCCCAAATAATAGTCATGAGTGAAATTTGTTTTCTGTGTGCACTCAGGTCACAGCTAATAGTTAAGCAAATCTTCTGCTCTCTTAAGAGTTGGACTTCATGTGTGGCTTAGCTACTACACCAGGCTGAACCATTTCTACTGACAGGAGAAGGGGCAAAGGCGAATTACTGGCGTCTTAAGACCAGTTGCTTTGGACAGATCGGGTTTGTCGGCCACGACTGGCATCTCATCTTGGAGAAGGAGAACTCTGATACCAAACCTCCACTATACCCACTCATGGGGAAGGCTTTGGGAGTTAACCCTGAGGAAAGTTCCCAAGCTGGAGTCCCTATGGCAGTCCTACACTGAGCTCAGCGCTGACCGGCAACCCCTGCAACGCAGCTGGTACCAAACCGTGTCAGTCTCTGCCATTCCTTTGGATTCATCAGCTGTGTGGAAAGGGAGAGCCTGCTGCACGGACAGCTGCTTGTTCTCCACATTGTACAGCCCTGGCTTGTGCTTTACAGCTGGGATGCAACATCCATTGGTCAACCTCTGCTCTCATAGACAACAGACATAGAATTACTCCATTTAGGTCACAGGTTTTCACAACTAGTAAGACATTTCCTGAAAGCACTTTTTTTTTGAAAGCAAAACAATGTGTCTTACCATTAGTGTAACTAAATGTCACTGTTTTATCATTTTCGTTAGAGTACGTGAAGTTCTCAAACATCGCATTGAAGGATTCTGAGGTATAATTAGTTGTTGGGATGTTCGTTGATTTTTCAACTTTTTCTGTCTGGGCTTCCGAAACTTGAACATGGTTATCTGAAAATATAGTAAACATCAGATTCCACTTAGGCTGAGGAAAGACAGAAGGTTTGATCTTTGCTGCCTGACATAAAGACCTGCTTGTTTGAATCACAGGAACTGTAGTGGTTACTTGAAAACAAACCAAAACCACTCCCTTAGGAGTTGGACTTCATGAGTGGCATAGGTACTGAGTACGGGAGTTGACACTGTATGACACACTGCCAGATAATGAGTTCCAAGTCGAAAAAGTACGTTCGATCCTTTTTTATGCAAAGACAAAGGATCTTAGCGATAAAACACTAACAAAACTAAATGAGCGATATAGTGAAATAAATAATTAGAGTTTGAATTAGCAGTCAACAAAAAAAAATCATCCCCCAACTCATCTAAACTAAACTAACTAACTAGGACAAAGCGTGAATATGTAACTATACTCATTTGCTTCTACTATATCCCACTCCACGTGACAAATTATCACAACCCACAATAAACACGCAACACAAAATACAATACAGACAGGAAATAGATACACGGCTCCTACAGGGACCAATGTTAGCTGGAGAGTAAGGTTACTTATGGACAATCAGGCTGGTTATGTTACTGTAATGTGATCCTTCCTGTCCAATTTCACTGACTGCACTCAGACCAGGGGCTTATTTACATTGATCACAAAAGGTTAAAAAATTCCTTCATTATTCCCAAGCAGGGAAATTAAGGATTTTGGGGGAAAGGAGCTGAAACTACAGTCAGAGCAACAGTAAGGAAGAAGTTAAATGTGATTCCTCCTTGGTATAGACTAAAAGAAAATTGAAGACACTAAGACAAAGTGCTGTTAGCTTGGGAGGGGTTGTTTTGGAAAGTACCAGAAAACAAGTCCACAGCAATGATTTAAGAAAGTTATGGCTGGAGTACATGTCTATAGCCATAACAGTGGAAAATAGTGAAAAACATGTTTTTTTCATGGGAAGGCAAGGTCATGGTGCCAAATGCATGGAGAAGTACCAGGGTAAGGGTTTTTGAAGGGTATGAAAGGGGCACCTTCTTGGTGCGGGGGGGGGGTTTCTTTAGCTAAGCTACAGCTGAAAAAAGGAGCAATATGTTGAAAAAGTAGGAGTATGGGGAGGGGTGTTGGGGGAGGCTGTGTGAAAGTCTGCCGACATTCCGCAGATCAGCTCATTTGGAGATGATAAGTATTATTTGGATTTTTGTACTGCTACTCCTGTAAACATTTGCTTTCTTTCTGTATTGCATTTGAACTAATTCTAATAAGGTGTTTTCATGTGGCCTTGAACATGTGTTTTGTGTCCTTTGTTTGCAAATACGTATGTGACTCTGAGCTGAACCAGGAAAGCACACATAACGAATTTTAGCGACCATGATCTTATTGAATGGTGGAACAGGGATGGCCTATTCCTGCCTCTATTTCTTATGTTCTAGTACATACAGTGGTGCTCTCTGGAAATATAGCTGTTTAAGCACATACAGCACATGCTGCTGGTTCTGTTCAGAACTGCTAGTGGGACCCAGCCCAATGCTTTAAGATCACCTTTAACTTTTCTCATTAGCGCTATAGAAAGAGATTTTTAATTTGCATTCATGGTGCTGGTGGATTGCAGACACCACTGCAAATAAAACAGACTGAGTAATTGGGTCCTCATTCTAATGAAATGGTAAGCAGTTGACAGACTTTTCCCCAAACTTCATTCATTAAATCTGAAACATACTGTATAACCATCCATATCACATCACTTCATTCACATCACAAAGGTATATTAATCCAGTGCTTACATTTCTATCAGATTAACAGCAATTTATTTTCCACTTGTGTTCCATGACCAATTCAGTCCAAAGATTTTTACCCATGTTCCCTCTGATTGCAGTGACAGAACGTTCTATATTACACCACAAAAAGGAGGAGAAGAATTATGCCATTTGGCCTATTGAGTTTGCTCTGCCATTCCATCATGGCTGATTTATTATGCCCCTCAACTCTACTCTTCTGGCTTCCCTCCATAATCTTTAACACTCTTACTAATTAAAAAACTATCAACCTCTGCCTTAAATATGCCCAATGACATGGACTCCACACTTGTATGTGGCAAGGAATTCCACAGATTCGCCACCCTCTGACTTAAGAAACTCCTCCTCATCTCTGTTCTAAAGGGACGCCTTGTCCCCAACGAGCCATGTGTTTGTTGTACTGAAATTCATTGTGTCCTGTAGAACATAATTCTGCCCTATGAAATGTAGCAGTCTGCAACATTTAGTTGTGGACATCTTGTAGTACTGGAGTCCAACAGATTTTGGGCAGACCAAAGTCTGCCTGTGATTGGTTTTGTTAATGTTCCAGGGCCAATGAATGTTTGACTCAATGTTCCTGCAAACAGCAGGGTGAGCATGGAGACCTGCGTTTTAAAACCATTGATTAAAACGAGCAGGCATTAGCACTGGTGGAGGAACTGAACTCCAAGATGAAAACAGAAAATGCTAGAAAAACTGTAGAAACTGTTCTCACAAAGCATTGCAGACCCAAGTTGTTGATTGCTTCTCTTTTGTCCGACGCTACCTGACCTGCTGAATTTTCCCAGCATCTGGTATTTTTTTTTCAGATTTCCAGCACCTGCAGTTTTTTTTGATCTTCGGGAATGAAATCCAATGTTTCTTCCCTGAATCCCAGCAGGCTGACACATTGAAGGGAAAGTACAACAATTGGCCAAAGGGTACAATAATGCGAGTGGGTAGAGCAAACATTCACAGTCCTTCCAGGCAAAATAGTTCAAAAGCTTTATCTTTAATACTCACAAAGCGTCTAATGGCCACAGATTGGAGCAGTCAACCCATGCACACAGCCTCATTATTTTTGTCCCCTCTCTTTTTGCACTAATTGGGCCATCATTTAATTGGGGCAACTGCTTATTTGGGTCAACTCTTAAAGAACAGAAACATCTAGCATCAGTCGCATACACTTGTGTGGCTGTTAGACACCACACCATGCTGAGACCAAACAGTTGCATGTGCTTGTGCTATGTCATTCATTTGGACTGGCAGATGCCAAATTAAGAAGCAATAATTTTTGACACTACTTTATGCATGAAGGCAATGAAGGAAGTCCATTATCTACGCTAGGTGTCTGCCCTGATTTTGTTCATTTACGGTCAATTGAAAAAGCACAGCAGAGTACTCTGGAGGAATTCACCATTGATAAGTATTAGGAACTAATACACAGTTTTATAACAGTGTAGTAGTATTGGTAGTGTTCCAATTTGTTTTGTATTTCATTTAAATATAAAATTTGTTACTCAGTTAAATCGTAGTTTGTCTATTTTTATACCTTTTCAACTATTTCCATGAAACATTGGCTCACTGGGGCCAAAGTGTACTGGTCCAGGTGTATCACAATTAATCAGAATTCACCGTGTACGGAATCCATCGTGTAGCGTGGATTCCAGTTAATTGGGCCATCGGTTAATCGGGACAGCCGCTTATTTGGGACAACTTTTAAAGAACATATTTTTAAAAATCGAGAAAATAGCTCGGATTCCATTCGTTTATTTGGGACACTATGCTGCTTAATTGGGACAGGAAGCTGTTGCTGAACAATTTCTAATTAGCATCATATGCGTGCACTTTATGTGGCCATTAGACGCAACACCATGCTGACAGCAAACAGTTTTTAAATAGCATCATTTGCATGTATTTGTATTCAAAAAGCTGTGATTTTTGTCACTGATGGTGAAAGATAAGCAGTGAGACAATTCCGAACCGTTTTGATCACTACAGTTTCAAGCATTCAGGCTTGGAGATGCCTGAAACCGCTGAGAATGAAAATGAAACAATTTCACTACTTCAACAAGTTAGAAACTATGAAGAATTTGAAGAATCAGAATCAGAATTAGGTTTAATATCACAGGAAAAGTACAATACAGGATAAATATAGAAAAAAAAGAATTACAGTAAGGACTGTAAATATACTGTCTGTATATCAAATAGTTGAATTAAAAATAGTAGTACAAAAACAGAAATAATGCAAAAAAGTGAGGTAGGGTTCATGGGTTCAATGTCCATTTAGAAATCAGATGGCAGAGGAGAGGAAGTTGTTCTTGAATTGCTGAGTGTGTGCCTTTATGTTTCTGTACCTCCTTCCTTCCTGTATCAACAACCATCTTGAATGTTACAATGAAAATGAAGATTTGGAGGTTGAAATCATCAAAAGCATTGCACGGAGGCAGTCCATTACCCGCACTAGGTGTCTGCGCTGATTTTGTTCAATCAAAAGAACATGGCAATGTACCCTGGATTAATTTCTCCAACAATACTATTAGGAACTAATACACAGTTTTATAGTACTGTAGTTGTATTGGTAGTGTTCTAATTTGTTCTGTATTTCATTTAAATACATAAATTTTGACTCAATGGTAGTTTGACTTTTTTATACCTTTTAAACGATTTCCATAAAACTTCAGCTAATTGCGGCAGTCGTTTAATTGGCCCCAAAGGAGGGAGGAGAAGATGGTTGCCCGACGCAGCGCGCGCGGCTGTTCCGAATGAATATAGTATGTGTAACTAGGGGGGCCGTGCATCAATCCGGATTTGATGGGGACAGCCATGAAAGCACACAGGAACATCTGGAGTAACTTCTGAAATGCCCGCTTCACTGTATGATTGAGAATCTCCGGAGACGAAGGCCCCAAATCCTTGGCTTTGCATATCGCCTGTTGCCAGGGCCGGGATCGAAACGCTCGGCAGAGATGGTGCTCGGTGCTCGGTGTCAAATAGGTGGTCGGAGGCCAGAGTTTTTCAGATGGACTTGGAGTCGGACTGTGGTTGGATGCTTCCAGGATGCTGCATCGGCAAGTTGGCGGCGCTGGGGATTTACCATCTGTGTCAGATGATGGGACTTTCGAGACTCTGAGACTTTTACTGTGCCATGGTCTGCTCTTATCAAATTATGGTATTGCTTTGCACTGTTGTAACTAACTATATGTTATAATTATGTGGTTTTTGTTCGTTGTTAAGTCGGTTTGTCATGTGTTTTCATGATATCATTCTGGAAAAACATTTTTATCATTTCTTAATGCATGCATTACTAAATGACAATAAAAGGGGACTGTGTGTTCTCAAAATCATATATGTACTGGTCCAGGTGTGTCCCAATTAACCACAGTTTATATTTCTTACTGTAATTCACAGTTTTATTATGTATTGCACTGTACTGCTGCCACAAAACAACATAATTCGTGACATGTGATATTAAACCTGTTTCTGATTCTGATTCTGTACTTAGCTCATTCAGCACATGCAGTGTGGACTTCACCGAGGGAAGATGAAGATTAAAATGGAGTATCAATCATGGCTTGCTATGCTGCTGTAAATCTATTAATGAGACCATCCCTGTTTCTGGTACAGCTGTCCCTACATCATCATGATGGAAATATACTGTTAATCCTCCATTACACTATCATTGGAAATAAATCCTGGATCTCCCTACCCAACAGACTGTAGTAGTGCCTTCATTAGAAAGGACTGTAATTAATTAAGCCAGCAACTCTCCACCATTGATAATTAGGGATAGACATAAATTCTGGCCTTGTCACTGACATCCACATTCCATAAGTAAGTAAAGAAATACCTCATGTCTCATGTGCCCAATGATATCAATTGAATTTTCCAGGCCTAAGTGCTTTCAAGAGGTGCATGCAAGAATGACAGCGTAGTGGTTAGCGCAACGCTTTACAGTACCAGTGACCCAGGTTCAATTCCCGCCGCTGCTTGTTAGGAGTTTGTACCTTCTCCCTGTGACCGCATGGGTTTCCTCTGGGCACTCCAGTCTCCTCCCACAGTCCAAAAACTACCGGTTTGTAGGTTAATAGGTCACTGTAAATTGTCCCACGATTAGGCTAGGGTTAAATCGGGGGTTGCTGGACGGTACAACTCAGAGGGCTGGAAGGGCGTATTTTGCGCTGTATCTCAATAAATAAATAAATTAAAATCTTATATCACTGACCCTTGTCTGCTGTGCAGTGCCATTTCAGTGTTTTCTAAAAATATAAAATGGGCTAGTATAAACTTATGGGTGACAAGGTGGAGATACGTCTCTAACAAAGGAGGTGTAAGGCACTCCTTCCCTCCGCTCACCTGCAGGTCACCCTTGGGTGAGGTGTCACACTGATCAGGGTCAAGTGAAGCCATGGGAGCAGGTAGTGGATGGTCGTATGAGCAGCTGGTGCATATCACAAGTCCTGGTTATGTGACCACTGACGCCAGGCAGACAATCTCTGAAGAGTGTCGAATATGGCGGGGGTCGCCCGCCTTGTAAAGACACTGCCCAGAAGAAGGCAATGGCAAACCACTTCTGTAGAAAAATTTGCCTAGAACAATCATGCTCATGGAAATACCATGGCCCCCCACATTCAGATGTAAAGATTGTAGAGCTAGTAACTGATGTTCAATTCTTATCACTGTCTGTGAGGAGTTTCTACGTTCTCCCCATGACAGCGTAAGATTCCTCTGGGTGCTCCACTTTTCTCCCACAGTCCAAATACACATGGGTTAAGATTACTAAGTTCTGGGCTTGCTATGTTGGTGCCAGAAGCATGGAGATACTTGAGGGCTGCTCTCAGCACATCCTTGGACTGTGTTGGTTGTTGACGCGAACAATGCATTTCACTGTATGTTTCAATGTACATGTGATAAATAAAGCTAATTTAAATCTAATCTAAAACTTTAGCCAAATGTAACTCACTTTAGGTAGAAAAGTCACACAACTAGTTTTAAAGCATTTGAACCCTAAGTGCACTAGTGTGACCAGAGGAGATTCTCAATCAAAAACTCATGTCACTATCCTTGAAAAAGTTCCATTTCGTGTACATAAAAAGCAACAACAAATATAAAGTGGATTGATTAACGTCAGGGGACTTAGGGGCAGAAATTAAAGATCAAGTCATAAATTTATAAGGTTAAGATATGTTGGTCCATGTTCTCCTCTACTGCCACAGTGAGGCCACACTCAAGTTAGAGGAGCAACACCACATGTTCCGTCTGTTTAGCCTACAACCTGACAGTATGAACATAGATTTTTCTCACCTGGTAATTTCTACCCTCCCTCTCCTTCCTTCTTTCTTTTTCCATTCCCCATCCTGGTTCACCTCTGACCTCTTCTCTTTTCAACTCCCAGCGTCTCCCTCTAGTGCTCCACTTCCTTCCCTTTCTCCCTTCACCCACTGTCCTCTCCTATCCTCCTTCTTCTCCAGCCCTTTACCTCTTCCACCTATCCCATCACAGCCAGATGAAACAGCATTATTCTGTGGCCAAGCTGCAAAACACAGTACTAACATTCATGTACTCAGCACAAGGCAAATACTGCACATATAAGGTAGCAAGCACATATAAAATATCAGTAAAGTACAGTCACATAGTCCAAGTCCCTGAGCCTATGAATGTTGCAGCAGTCAGTCGAACACAATACAGCTTCTCTTCCGCCAAGCCAACACTAGAGGACAGCACTGACTCGCGCCTGGTCGCTGCGCCACAATGCCTCCTTGCTATGACTGAAGCCATGCAGCACCCCCACTGTACACTAATCGCACTTGCAGCATTCCACGTTATCAATGTCCTACAGAGGCTTGTGATCACAAGAGAAGCAACTAAGACTATCTCTCTCTGTCAGGCGGCACCCAGCCTTTGTGCACTGACTCCTCTGATGCCTCTTTGAAGCAGGCAGCAGTACAGCCACACCAAGTCCAGCCCCTTCTGTTTCTCCACCAATGAGCAACTTGCTGATGGGGTAGACCTGAGTACTTTATGTTCTTAAAGTCCAGCAGGGACTTGTGATCATAAAAAATACATTTACAAAAGATAATATCGCCTTTTGGTTGCCCCTCGAGAGGCTTCTTCGTCAGAGTGCACCGCCATCTTACTTTTACTTTCTCCCCCCACCTATCACCTGCAGCTTGTACTCCTTCGACCACCCCCACCTTCTTATTCTGCCTTCTTCCCCCTTCTTTTCCAGGCCTGATGAAGGGTCTCAGCCCAGAAATGTCGAGTTTATTACTCACCATAGATCCTGCCTGACTTGCTGAATTTCCCCAGCATTTTGCGTGGGTTCCCATAGGTTGAGACCAACATCAAGTCCTACAGGCAGATCACCAGCTCCGTGAAAGATACACTTTAGGTAGCCCAACCGCCATTGGTATTGGTTTATTATTGTCACGTGTACCATGATAGAGTGAAAAGTTTGTCTGGCGTACTGTTCATACAGATCAATTCATTCACAGTGCATTGAGGTAGAACAGTAACAATGCAGAATAAAGTATAAACACTACAGAAAAAGCACTGTGCAGGTAAACATTAAAATGCTGGATCATCTTGTTGGATCTGGAGATGATATTGTCTAGAAAGCTTTCTTTGGAAGTCAAGAATCAGGCATAAATCTTATGGGTGTATTAGATATTCATCATAGTACAGGTCAGACGGAGTCAGTTTGTCAGCAAGTAAGAAGGAAATAAAGAGAAACAAGGCAAGTAACAAAGGACCACAGACGTTGTGTCCTCCCTTTACACTGCAAATTAGCTGAAGGTAGTTAGGTAATGGAGTCTTCTCTGAAGAAAAAGGACAGTCTCCGATGAAAAAGTCAGGTCTGTGAAAAAGGGCAGCTTTGACTAATGCTGCCATGGCATCTCAAACTCACAAAAAACTAATTTATTTGTGAGTTTCAGATGTCAAATACACAGGATTGGTAAAAGCGGCAGCAAGTTACAAACTCAACCAGCTCCATCGTAGAAAAGAGCTTCCTCAGCATCGAGGAAATTTTCGAAAGGCGATACCTTAAAAAGGCAGTATCTGTCATTAAGGGCACCTCGCCCGTCACCCAAGGCATGCCCTCTTCTCATTGCTACCATCAAGGAAGAGGTTAGAAGCCTGAAGGCACACACTCAACATTTTAGGAATATGAGAAGGTCTATAGATGCTGAAAATGCAGAGCAACACACACAAAGTGCTGGAGGAACTCAGCAGGTCAGGCAGCATCTATGGAAATGAATAGACAGTCGATGTTTCGGGCCGAGAACCTTGTTTGGGACTGAGACGGAAGGGGGAAGATGTCAGAAGAAATAGATGGGAGGAGGGGAAAGAGGCTAGCTGGAAGGTGATAGGTAAAGCCGGGAGGGTGGGAAAGGTCAAGGAGTGGAGAATAAAGATTGTGATAGGAGAAGAGAGTGGATCATAGGAGAAAGCGAATGAAGAGGAGATCTAGGAGGAAGTCACTGGCAGGTTAGAGAAGTAAAAGGTCAGGGTGGGGAATAGAGGAAGGGGGCAAGTTTGTTTACTGGAAGGAGAAATCGATATTCATGCTGTCAGGTTGGAGGGTACCCAGACAGAATATAAGGTCTTGGTCCTCCACCCTGAGGGTGGCCTTATCTTGGCAGAAGAGGAGACCGTGGAACGACACATCAGAACAGGAACGGGATTTGGAATTACAGTAATATGTTTGGCTAAGGGGAAGTCCCGCTTGTGGTGGAAGTTGCGGAGGTGCTTGCAAGAGCGGTTCCTCGATTTACATTTTAAGGACAGCATCCTCCCCCTCTGCCATCAGATTTCTGAGTGGGTATGCACTCTACCTCACTTTTTTCCACTCTTTCTCACTACTTATTTAATTTATTTATATTTAGAACCATAGAGCCATAGAACACTACAGCTCAGAAAACAGGCCATTTGGCCCTTCTAGTCTGTGCTGAAACATTATTCCGCTAGTCCCATTGACCTGCATCCAGTCCATAACCCTCCAGACCTCTCCCATCCATGTACCTATCCAATTTATTCTTAAAACTTAAGCGTGATCCTGCATTTACCACGTCAGATGGCAGCTCGTTCCACACTCCCACCACTCTCTGAGTGAAGAAGTTCCCCCTAAACCTTTCCCCTTTCACCCTAAAGCCATGTCCTCTTCTACTTACCTCTCCTAATCTAAGTGGAAAGAGCCTGTTCACATTTACTCGGTCTATACCCCTCATAATTTTGTAAACCTCAATCAAATCTCCCCTCATTCTTCTACGCCCCAAGGAATAAAGTCCTAACCTGTTCAATCTTTCCCTGTAACTCAACTCCTGAAGTATATGTATAGCTTGTGGTAATTTATCATTCTTTATTATTATGTATTGCAATGTACTAATGCTGCAAAACCACAATTTCTTGACATACACCAGAGATATTAAACCTGATTGTGATTTTACACAGAACCAACTGTACCGCAGGCTACTGAAATCTTATAGACAAACAGGTGATTATACAATCATTTACGCAAGCATAAAGAAAGTTAAACTACAAGGTAAGTAACAATTAAATAGTAAATTAGTCCCTAATCCAACACTATACAAAGAGGTATCAGTCAGGAAATGCTGCAGACTGGCATGTTGCAGTCAGCAGGAGGACTTGCTAGAGATGCATTGAAGCTTGGTGCAGCCAGCTCCACAGTTTTGTGGTTAGGGATTGCAGTTGAAAGTCCTTCTGTCACAAAACACCGAGAAACCAAGTCAATGTAGGTTGAAGTTTTGTATCACCTATGAAGCTTTCTGTGAAGCCTATGAAGTTTTGTATCACCAAAAGGGAACTACATGGGTTGCAACAGTACTCTGATACACAGCATGTTCACACTGCAAGTGTAGAGACGCAATAACACTAAGAATGTATAGACTAAACACCACTATGAAAGTGAAGATTTTTTCTATATTTTTGCTTACATTTTTATGAATAAATTTACATGATTTTAAATGCCGTTGAAAGGTGTCCTGATGTGGAGGGAGGAGAAGATGGCAGCGTGACGCGGCTCGCAGCGGCCACTCTGGTAGTGATGTCTGTTACTGTTATTTGTCAAGTAGTGTGCCGTGCACAATCCTGATTTGATGGAGACAGACGTGAGAGCACAGAGGAACATCTGGTGAAACTTCTGAAATGCTTGCTTCGCTGCTGCTGCTACTGTGTGGTCCAGAAACTCCGGAGGAGAAGGCCCCGAGTCCTCGGCTTTGGAGGGAAGGGGTCGAAGCGCTCGGCAGAGGATGGTGCTCAGAGAGGCTGTGTCAGAGGGGCTGGTCAAAGGCTTCAAGTTCTTGGACGGACTCAGAGCCCACTGCGGTCAGGTGCTTCCAATGGTGCTGCATCGGCAAGTTTGCAGCGCTTGGAGGTTCATGGCAGAGAGAGTTTCTCCCATCTACTGTCTACGTGAGATGATAAGGCTATTGGGACTTTGAGACTTTTTTTAACTGTGCCCATGGTTTGCTCTTTATCAAATTACTGTTGCACTGTTGTAACTATATGTTATAATTATGTGGTTTTGTCAGTTTTAGTCTTGGTTTGTCCTGTGTTGCTTGTGATATCGTTCTGGAGGAACATTGTATCATTTTTTAATGCATGCATTTCTAAATGACAATAAACGAGGACTGAGTGTCCTCATAATCTAATACAGAAACAATTTCAGCATATAGTAGGAATAAGGTTTAATATCACTGGCATATGTTGTGAAATTTGTTGTTTAGAGGCAGCAATACATAATAATAATAAAACTATAAATTACAATAAGAAATATATATAAATAAAGTAAGTAAGTAGTGGAAAAAGAGAGCCCAAAAATAGTGAGGAAGTGTTCATGGGCTCATTGTCCATTCAGTAATGGATATATCTTTTAATCACTTTCTGTAATTCCAGATCATTTTTGTTCTTGACCTGGGATGAATTTTGCATTGCTAATCTGAAAACAAAAAATTCCTGTGAGTCTTTAATCTTGGTGGAACTATCTCAGGAATACAATTTGAAAAGAAACTTTGATTTTAAGGAAAGATTAACTTTAAATCTAGGAAAATAACTGGTAGATTTAGAAACAAATCACATTTATCAGACACTAAAATTTTTAAAAGTTGATAAAATATTTAAACTCATCAACCTACAAATAATATTGTGAAAACTACACACTTTGAAAGCAGTTCAGCAAATTATTGCCACCAATGCAAATCTAACTTTAGAACTGGAGGAAAGTTTACATATCTTCATGTGTCTGAGGGGTCAGGCGTGGAGGGGTGGAAAGGGTGAGCACCTTCAAGTTCCTCAGTGTCAACTTCTCTGAGGATCTATCCTAGACCCAACATATCAGAATCAGAATCAGATTTAACATCAATAGCATGTCATGAGAGTTGTCTTTGCTGTAGCAGTACAATGTAATACATAATACCAGAAAAATGTGAATTACAGTATATATATAAAATAGTTAAATTAAGTAAGTAGTGCAAAAAAAGAAATTAACCAAGTAGTGAGGTACATTGGGTTCAATGTCCATTCAGCAATTGGATGGCAGAGGGGAAGAAGCTGTTCCTGAATCATTGAGTGTGTACTTTCATGCTTCTGTACCTCCTACCTGATGGTAACAATGAGAAGAGAGCATGTACAGGATGCTGGAGGTCCTTATTGGTGGATGCCGCCTTTTTGGGGCACCGCTCCACAAAGATGTCTTGGATCCTATGGAGTCTAATGCCCATGATGGAGCTAACAAAGTTTGCAACTCTCTGCAGCTTACTTCAATCCTGTGCAGTAAGCCAACCCTTCTTCCCCCCATACCAAACGATGATGCAGCCATGCAGCCATTGATACAACTATGAAGAAGGCAAGCTAGTAGGAGTTGAGGAGATTTAGTATGTCACCAAAGACTATAGCAGATTTCTACAGATGTACTGTGCAGAACATTCTGACTGGTTGCATCACCATCAGGAATGGAGGCGCCAATGCGAAGGATGGGTCAAAGTTGCAGAGGTTGGTTGGTAAGCTCAGCCAGCTCCATCATGGGCACCACCCTCTCCACCATCGAGGGCAGCTTCAAAAGGCGATCCCTCACCATCTGCGACTGCCCTCTTCTTACTATTACCATCAGGGAGGAGGTACAGGAGTCAGAAGGCACGCACTCAATATTTTAAGAATAGCTTCTTCATGTTCATGATCAGATTTCTGAACAGTCCAGGAACCCGTAAACACTGTCTCACTATTTTCCTCTCTGTTTGAACTACTTATTCATTTATTCATCACTAAATGAGAGGAAACTTAAATTCCAGGGCCATGTCATCAGAAAGGGAGAAATAGAATGCCTTGCATTACAAGGCCGTATGCCCGGGAAACGCAGAAGAGGAAGGCGAAGAAGAAAATATACGGACACTGTGAAAGAACTAACAGATCTAGGTGTGAGAGATATCATTGACGCTGCAAGGGATCGTTCGATGTGGAGAGCCATGAGCCATGATCGCCCAAGTGTGTAACACACAAGGCACATGAAGAAGAAGATTCATTTTTTGTATTTATTTCTCATTATAACGTACAGTAATTTTGTTTTATTCCTATGTTTTGCACTGTACCAGTGCCCCAAAGCAACAAATTTCATGACGTATCTCAATGCTAATAAACCTGATTCTAATTACATCTGTTTCCTCAGGTGCTTTGAATTCCTCCCACATTCCAGAACAGGCCTGTTTGAAGAAAACTCTGCCCAATTGTCACCAGCACATAGCCTGTTGCACCAGAGGCTTGAATGCACTAGACCACGGCTACACTACGATAAGGAGTGCCTGTCGTTCGTTTGAGCCCATTTGGCTGTATTCCTACTACCTGAATACAGACAGAGCTGAAAGCGCAAGGCTCCAGAGATCAAGACAACCTAGAGGTGGTCGCGCGAGGCTGAGTAACAGTTACAGGATTGCCTTGAGTCAGTGGACTGGGCCATGTTCAAGAACACATCTGAGGATCTGAATGACTACACCAGGGTCATTACAGACTTCATTAAAACAGCTGTGGATGAACGTGTCTCCACAAAATCGTTCAGGGTTTTCCCAAGTCAGAAACCCTGGATGAGCAATGAAATCCGGAACTTGCTGAGGGCCAGATCAGAGGCATTCAAGTCTAGAGATCAAGAATGTTACAAGAGGTGCAGGTATGATCTCCGGAAAGCTATCTCTCAGGTGGAGTGGAGATTCCAGACTAGAATTGAATCAACAAGGGATGCTCGACAGCTGTGGGAGGGGTTGAATGTCATAAACTCCTACAAAGTTAAATCTTGCGACAAAGGGGACAGCAAAACTTTGCTTCCAGATGAGCTCAACGCCTTCTGTGCTCACTTTGACCACCAGAACAGGGAGGACCATCACGCACCCCCATGTCTCCCAATGATCCTTTGGTCTAATTAGCTTAAGATGGCGTGCAGGCTGCTTCATGAGAGTGAACCCAAGGAAAGTATGCAGCCCAGATGGATTACCTGTCCCAGTACTTCAGACCTGTGCTGAACAACTGGCTGGCGTACTCACAGACACCTTCAACCTCTCGCTCTGGCAGTGTGTGCTACCAACCTGTTTCAAGCAGGCTTCAGTCATAGCGGTGCCCAAGAAGAGCACTGTAACCTGTTTAAATGAGTATCACCCAGTGGCACTTACATCCACAGTGAAGTGCTTTGAGAGGCTGGTGTTGAAACACATCAGCTCCTGTCTGAATGGCAACTTGGATCCGCTCCAATTTGCCTATTGAAGCAACAGGTCTACAGCAGATGCTGTCTCGTTGGCTCTCCACACAACCCTGGAAGATCTGGACAGCAAGGATGCGTACATCAGGATGCTCTTTATCGAGTTACAGCTCAGCATTTAACACCATTATCCCCTCAAGACTAATCAGTGAACTAGAAGACCTGGGCTTCAGTAACCCCTAGTGCAATTGGATCCTGGATCTCCTCACTTGCAAACCCCAGACAGGTTCAGATTGGCAAAAACATCTCCTCCACAATCTCCATCAGCACAGGAGCACCTCAGGGATGTGTACTTAGCCCCCTGCTTTACTTGCTTTACACCTATGACTGTACAGCTCCAACACCATATACAACTTTGCTGATGACACCACTATTGTGGGCTGTATCAAAAGGGGTAATGAATCAGCATACAGGAGGGAAATTAGCTGAGTGGTATAATAACAACAACAACCTCTCACTCAATGTCATTAAGACCAAGGAAATGATTGTAGACTTCAGGAGCAGGAAACCAGATGTCCATGAGCCAGTAATCATCAGAGGATCAGAGGTGGAGAGGGTCAGTAATTTTAAATTCCTGGGTGTCACTATCTCAGAGGACCTGTCCTGGACCCATCATGTAAATAAAATTGTGAAGAAAGCACAACAGCGCCTCTACTTCCTCAGGTGTTCGCGGAGGTTTGGCATATCATCGAAAACCTTGGCAAACGTCTGTAGATGTGTGGTGGAACGTGTGCTGACTGGCTGTACTACAGCCTGGTATGGCAACACCAATGCCTTTGAGTGGAAAATCCTACAAAAGGTATTGGATTCAGCCCAGTACATCATGGGTAAAACTCTCCCAACCTTTGAGCACATCTACATGAAATGTTGCTGTAGAAAAGCAGCATCCATCATCTGAGATCCTCACCACCCAGGCCATGCTCTTTTCTCACTGCTGTCATCAGGTAGAAGGTACAAGAGCCTCAGGACTCGCTCCATCAGGTTCAAGAACAGTTACTACCCCTCAATCATCAGGCCGCGGAACAAAAGGGGATAGCTACACTCATTTAGGGACTCTGTTATATTACTATCTCATGCTTGTTATTTATTGCTATTTATTTATATCTGCATTTGCAGTTTGTTTGCAGTTTACAGTTACTGGTCTATAGATTTGCTAAGTAAGCCTGGGGAAAATGAATCTCAGGGTTGTATGTAGCGACATGTATGTACTCTGATAATAAATCTTACTTTGAACTTTGAACATGCAATTGGAAAATTAATTTCTTCTGTAAATTGGCCCTAATGTTTAGGTGAATGTTAGAAACAGAGGAGGCTTGATAGGATGCAAGGAAATTGGGATTAATATTGAATTAGTGTCGGTAGTGTTTGTTAGTTGGCATGGATTCAGTGGGCAAAAAGATCCTGTTTCTGCGCTACACCACTGCACAATTTAATGAACTAGCAAGTTACATTTAACTCCAAGTGGTATCTTAAACAGTTATGCATCTCACACTACAAATAAAGCATGAAACCTCAATAATTTTCACAGAGATTTCTTATTGGTTATAATGTCAAAAATTTCATTGTGGTTCACTGTTTGCAAAGATTTTAAAAGGGAAGTTATTCAGAATGAGATACAAATTCTTTCATTTGAAAACCAACGTAGTGTTAAATAGAACATTGCCATTATTCACCAGAGGGAGGACATCTGAGAAATGTTTCATAAGAATGTGCTTTCTCCATAGCAACAAGTAGAACAAAGTGAGTGGGTCTAATAAAGCAGTAGTGGCTTTAATAGGGTCAAATGAGAAACACCTACAGAGTGTTTCTTCTTCATCTTAATGAGGTTGGTTATAGAAATAATAAGCTGAGACCATGAAGAAATCTCAATTTAGCATGAGAGCATAAAACCATAAAACACAGGAGCAGAGTTAGGCCATTTGGCCCATCAAGTCTGCTCTGCCATTTCATCATGGCTGATCCATTTTCCTTCTCAACCTGTCTCCTGCCTTCTCCCTCTGATTTAAATATACCTAAAGACTTGGCCTCCACAGCCACCTGCGGCAACGAATTCCAAAGATTCACCATTCTCTGGCTGAAGAAATTCCTCCTCATCTCCATTCTAAAAGGGCACCCCTCCATTCTGAGGCTGTCCCCTCTGGTCTTACTCTCCTACCGTAAGAAACATCCTCTCCACATCCACTCTATTGAGGCTTTCAACATTCAATAAGCTTCAATGAGGTCACCCATCATTCTTCTGAATTCCAGTAAGTAGAGGCCCAGCCCCATCAAATGCTCTTCATATGACAAGCCTTTCGATCCCAGAATCATTTTTGTGAATCTCCTTTGAACCCTCTCCATTGTTAGCACATCTTTTCAAAGATAAAGAGCCCAAAACTGCTCACAATACTCCAAGTGAGGACTCACCAGTGCTTAATAAAGCCTCAACACACATCCTTGCTTTTATCTTCTAGTCCTCTTGAAATGAACACTAACATTGCATTTGCCTTCCTCACCACAGACTCAACCTGCAAATTAACCTTGAGGGAATCCTGTATAAGGACTCCCAAGTCATTTGGTGCCTCAGGTTTTTGAACTTTCTCTCCAATTTACAGAACTAGAAAATATAATACACATCAACAATAACATGAAAATCATCTACTTCTCTTGGAATCAACAATCCAATTTTGCCCTCACGTGAGAATAAACCTGATTTGGAGTCTGATGCTAAGACTAATAATGTTCATTGCAATCTATGCAGAAATGATCCAGCAACTTCAGGAGAGTAGATGTACAGTTAAAACAGAAACACTCTGTGTAAGAGCACCCCAGTGCCAAAACATCTTCCTGCCAGGCACTTGAGAATTGGAAGCCACTGAAGGGCACAACGTTGCAGTATTTGTGACGTAGCTACAGACTAGATTACTTCCTCCTTCAGGGATGTACAGATTAAAACCAAGAGGTGCAAATTGTGTATGAATGTAGCTAGAAAGTCAAGTGTTACCCAGCTCAATGCGATAAATGCTATTCCCTCCTGATTAAACTCCAAGGTACTGAAAATCAACAATAGTGGAGTTTCATTCCTCCAGTTATTAGTTATTGAAAATTTGAAAGTGTAAAATTTAAAGATTTTAGCCTTTTGTCTCTCTTTCTGCACCCAACTTGATAATGGATTCATTGACTCTAAATTACAGAATCTTCTCACTTCTTGAATTGTTTATCTCACAATGTTATTGGCAAAAGAATATAACAAACCATAATTAGTGAAAACTACAGTTAGAATTACTCTAAATTATATTGAAATTGCAATTACATTCAATCTACATAAAATATCATAAAATATATTACCTTACTTACGCATATCCTGGATGTCACTGTCCTTGAAACAGTATTATTAGTTAAACATTACAGCTAAAATCTGGGAAGACATTGCACTCAATGGTGGAAATCTGTTCAAGTGGGAGCTGTGCTACATGAGAGTGACCTGCACTATGCTGCAGAGGACAAACTGAAGTTGCAAAAGGAGAAAATGAACAACCAAAAGACCCAACTTTTAACCACAGCCACCACTTACTGGTGTGCCTCAGGGATCTGTTCTAGGACCCCTACCCTTTGTGATTTTTATAAATGACTTGGATGAGGAAGTGGAGGGATGGGTTAGTAAATTTGCTGATGACACAAAGGTTGGAGGCGTTGTGGATAGTGTGGAGGACTGTCAGAGGTCACAGCAGGACATTGATAGGATGCAAAACTGGGTTGAGAAGTGGTGGATGGAGTTCAACCCAGATAAGTGTGAGGTGGTTCATTTTCGTTGGTCAAATATGATGGCAGAATATAGTATTAATGGTAAGACCCTTGGCAATGTGGAGGATCAGAGGGATCTTGGGGTCCATGTCCATAGGACACTCAAAGCTGCTGTGCAGGTTGACTACGTGGTTAAGAAGGCATATGATGCATTGACCTTCATCAACTGTGGGATTGAGTTCAAGGGTCGAGAGGTAATGTTACAGTACAGCTGTATAGGATCCTGGTCAGACCCCACTTGGAGTACTGTGCTCAGTTTTAGTCACCTCACTACAGGAAGGATATGGAAACTATAGAAAGGGTGCAGAGTGGATCTACAAGGATGTTGCCTGGATTGGGGAGCATGCCTTATGAAAACAGGTCAAGTGAACTCGGCCTTTTCTCCTTGGAGCGACAGAGGATGAGAGGTGACCTGATAAGATGATGAGAGGCATTGATCATGGGGATAGTCAGAGGCTTTTTCCTAGGGTTGAAATGGCTAACATGAGAGGGAACAGTTTTAAGGTGCTTGGAAGTAGGTACAGAGGGGATGTCAGGGGTAATTTTTTTTACACAGTGAGTGGTGAGTGCGTGGAATGGGCTGCTGGCAACGGTGGTGGAGGCGGATACAATACGGTCTTTTAAGAGACTCCTGGATAGGTACATGGAGCTTTGAAAAATAGAGGGCTATGGGTAACCCTAGGCAATTTCTTCAGCACAGCATTGTGGGCTGAAGGGCCTGTATTGTGCTGTAGGTTTTCTATGTTTCTATGTTATTTCATGCTCGTTATTTATTACTATTTCTTTATATCTGCATTTGGTAGTTTGTTTACTGTTTACAGTTACTGTTCTATAGATTTGCTAGTATGCCAGCAGAAAAAGAATCTCAGGATTGTATGTGGTGACATGTATGTACTCTGATCATTTTTTTACACTGAACATTGTTTGACTTCCTGTGTACTTTGAACATTTTTTTTATTTCTAATTTCCAACATCTTGATACTTTTGCCCTTCTGATAAATACCTTGGGACTTCAAGGGAGGGAGAGAACAATATAAAAATGCTAGTCATTTGAATATCACTGGTCAACTATCGCAGAATTAAAGAGAACTTTGTTGATAATAAGCAGAGTGTGACCAATGATAAGGAAGAGTACAGGAGAAAAAAACCATCATAGAGCTTCCTTTAGTTGTTCTCCTCCTGTCTCTGCATCTTCGGACTTGTTAGTCATTATCTTTATATACATTTATTTAGAGATACTGAGCCACACCGCCCAGCAACCCACCCATTTAACACCAGCCTAATAGAACATAGAACATAGAATAGTACAGCACAGTACAGGCCCTTCGGCCCACAATGTTGTGCCGACCCTCAAACCCTGCCTCCCATATAAGCCCCCACCTTAAATTCCTCCATATACCTGTCTAGTAGTCTCTTAAACTTCACTAGTGTATCTGCCTCCATCACTGACTCAGGCAGTGCATTCCACGCACCAACCACTCTCTGAGTAAAAAACCTCCCTCTAATATCCCCCTTGAACTTCCCACTCCTTACCTTAAAGCCATGTCCTCTTGTATTGAGCAGTGGTGCCCTGGGGAAGAGGCGCTGGCTATCCACTCTATCTATTCCTCTTATTATCTTGTACACCTCTATCATGTCTCCTCTCATCCTCCTTCTCTCCAAAGAGTAAAGCCCTAGCTCCCTTAATCTCTGATCATAATGCATACTTTCTAAACCAGGCAGCATCCTGGTAAATCTCCTCTGTACCCTTTCCAATACTTCCATATCCTTCCTATAGTGAGGTGACCAGAACTGGACACAGTACTCCAAGTGTGGACTAACCAGAGTTTTATAGAGCTGCATCATTACATCGCGACTCTTAAACTCTATCCCTCGACTTATGAAAGCTAACACCCCATAAGTTTTCTTAACTACCCTATCCACCTGTGAGGCAACTTTCAGGGATCTGTGGACATGTACCCCTAGATCCCTCTGCTCCTCCACACTACCAAGTATCCTGCTATTTACTTTGTACTCTGCCTTGGAGTTTGTCCTTCCAAAGTGTACCACCTCACACTTCTCCGGATTGAACTCCACCTGCCACTTCTCAGCCCACTTCTGCATCCTATCGATGTCTCTCTGCAATCTTTGACAATCATCTACACTATCTACAACACCACCAACCTTTGTGTCATCTGCAAACTTGCCAACCCACCCTTCTACCCCCACATCCAGGTCGTTAATAAAAATCACGAAAAGTAGAGGTCCCAGAACAGATCCTTGTGGGACACCACTAGTCACAATCCTCCAATCTGAATGCACTCCCTCCACCACCACCCTCTGCCTTCTGCAGGCAAGCCAATTCTGAATCCACCTGGCCAAACTTCCCTGGATCCCATGCCTTCTAACTTTCTGAATAAGCCTACCGTGTGGAACCTTGTCAAATGCCTTACTAAAATCCATATAGATCACATCCACTGCACTACCCTCATCTATATGCCTGCTCACCTCCTCAAAGAACTCTATCAGGCTTGTTAGACACGATCTGCCCTTCACAAAGCCATGCTGACTGTCCCTGATCAGACCATGATTCTCTAAATGTCTATAGACCCTATCTCTAAGAATCTTTTCCAACAGCTCTCCCACCACAGACGTAAGGCTCACTGGTCTATAATTACCCGGACTATCCCTACTACCTTTTTTGAACAAGGGGACAACATTTGCCTCCCTCCAATCCTCCGGTACCATTCCCGTGAACAACGAGGACATAAAGATCCTAGCCAGTGGCTCAGCAATCTCTTCTCTCACCTCATGGAGCAGCCTGAGGAATATTCTGTCAGGTCCCGGGGACTTAACTGTCTTAATGTATTTTAACAACTCCAACACCTCCTCTCCCTTAATATCAACATGCTCCAAAACATCAACCTCACTCATATTGTCCTCACCATCATCAAGTTCCCTCTCATTGGTGAATACCGAAGAGAAGTGTTCATTGAGGACCTCGCTCACTTCCACAGCCTCCAGGCACATCTCCCCACCTTTATCTCTAATCGGTCCTACCTTCACTCCTGTCATCCTTTTTTCCTTCACATAATTGAAGAATGCCTTGGGGTTTTCCTTTACCCTACTCACCAAGCCCTTTTCATGCCCCCTTCTTGCTCTTCTCAGCCCCTTCTTAAGCTCCTTTCTTGCTTCCTTATATTCCTCAATAGACCCATCTGATCCTTGCTTCCTAAACCTCATGTATGCTGCCTTCTTCCACCTGACTAGATTTTCCACCTCACTTGTCACCCATGGTTCCTTCACCCTACCATTCTTTATTTTCCTCACCGGGACAAATTTATCCCTTACATCCCGCAAGAGATCTCTAAACATCGACCACATGTCCATAGTACATTTCCCTGCAAAAACATCATCCCAATTCACACCCGCAAGTTCTAGCCTTATAGCCTCATAATTTGCCTTTCCCCAATTAAAAATGTTCCTGTCCTCTCTGATTCTATCCTTTTCCATGATAATGCTAAAGGCCAGGGAGCGGTGGTCACTGTCCCCCAGATGCTTACCCACTGAGAGATCTGTGACCTGACCCGGTTCATTACCTAGTACTAGATCTAGTCTGGCATTCCCCCTGGTCTGCCTGTCCACATACTGTGACAGGAATCCATCCTGGACACACTTAACAAACTCTGCCCCATCTAAACCTTTGGAACTAATCAGGTGCCAATCAATATTAGGGAAGTTAAAGACACCCATGATAACAACCCTGTTATTTTTGCACCTTTCCAAAATCTGCCTCCCAATCTGCTCCTCTGTATCTCTGCTGCTACCAGGGGACCCATAGAATACTCCCAATAGAGTAACTGCGTCCTTCCTGTTCCTGACTTCCACCCATATTGACTCAAAAGAGGATCCTGCTACATTACCCACCCTTTCTGTAGCTGTAATAGTATCCCTGACCAGTAATGCCACCCCTCCTCCCCTTTTTCTGCCCTCTCTATCTTTTTTAAAGCACTGAAATCCAGGAATATTGAGAATCCATTCCTGCCCTGGTGTCAGCCAAGTCTCTGTAATGGGCACTACATCATAATTCCATGTATGTATCCAAGCTCTCAATTCATCACCTTTGTTCCTGATGCTTCTTGCATTGAGGTACACACATTTCAGCCCTTCTACCTTACTGTCTTTACACCGTTTATTCTGCTTCTCTTTCCTCAAAGCCTTTCTGTATGTTAGATCTGGCTTTACTCCATGCACTTCTTTCACTGCTCTATAGCTCTGGGTCCCATCCCCCTCGCAAATTAGTTTAAACCCTCCCGAACCATGCTAATAAACCTACCCGCAAGGATATTGCTCCCCCTCGAGTTCAGGTGCAACCCATCCAATCTGTACAGGTCCCACCTTCCCCAGAAGAGAACCCAATGATCTAAAAATCTAAAACCCTGCTCCCTGCACCAACTCCTCAGCCACACATTCAACTGCTATCTCCTCCAATTCTTACCATCACTGTCACGCAGCACTGGCAGCAATCCTGAGAACGTCACCCTTGATGTCCTGTTCTTCAGCCTTCTGCCTAGTTCCTGAAACTCACACTTCAGGACCTCATCCCTCTTCCTGCCTAAGTTGTTGGTCCCAACATGTATCACAACTTCTGGTTGCTTTCCCTCTCGTACCAGGATGTCGTGCATAGGACAATTTACAACCACCAATTTTCCTGCTAACCACTCTGTCTTTGGATCCTGAGTGGAAACCGGAGGACCTAAAGGAAGCAGTATTCGACATCAGGGACCCCCATCACCCAGGTCGTACTCTCTTCTCACTGCTGCCTCAGGACTCACACCACCAGGTTCAGGAACAGTTACTACCCCTCAACCATCAGGCTCTTGAACCAAAAGAGATAACTTCACTTGCCCCATCACTGAACTGTCCCCACAAATTCTGGACTCGCTTTCAAGGACTTCTCATCTCGTGTTCTCCACATTTTTTGCTTGCTTATTTACTTATGTGTTCATTCATTTATCTATCTATCTATTTATTTATTCTTTTTTGCTTTCTTTTGCATTTGCACAGTTTGCACACTGGTTGTCCACCCTGATGGTGTGGTCTTTCATTGAATCTATTATGATTATTGGATTTATGAGTATTCCTGTAAGGAAATGAATCTCAGTGTTTCTGTATGGTGACATACATAAGTACTTTGATAATATATTTACCTTGAACTTTGAATTTTTAAACTTTTGATCATCGAGAACCCTTCTGACTGTTATCTCCCCCGTCTACTTTTATTTCTAAAGAGCACAATTACCTTTTCTTCCCAAACCCATGTTCAGTTCAACTCAAAGTGCCTTCCAGAAATTATTTACAAATTAACTGAACTTTCACATCGCCCACACTCTCATGTTGCTTTCCCTCTCCTCATAGTCCACTTAGGCTCTCTCTCCTTTTGTTCACTTTTCCTCATTTCCACCTTCCCGTCACTCACATACCTATCCATCTAAGTTTCTTCTCCCCAGTCTACTCTCCCTATCCTCTCTTCCACCTTCTTCCATCTGTCCATTCTTCTTCCTTATCCGGTTCCAGTTATCAACCTGCATACTCTGTCTCCATCTGTACATTGTTTACTAAATCTGTTTTCACATATCACCCACCAGCTTCCATCTGTGAACTCCTATCTCGTTTGACCGGGTTTCAGCTAACACCAACCAGCACCTGCCCCACCCTTCCTTCTCACCTCTTTATGCTAGCTATCTTCTGCCTGCGCTCTGAGTCCTAATGCAGGGCCATGACCCTACGATTCTATGAGTATGTGCATATATGAAAACAGATGTATAATACACAAGGTATCATTTTGATTTTAATAGCTCACATTCGGCTTACCACTCCTCAACCTTTCACCTCATTTGTTCTATCTTTTGTGAGACAAATAACTGGAATTAGTGTTGGCATATTATTGTACTGAGATACACTGAAAAACTTTGCTTGCAATACTGTTCGAACGGATTAAATCATTGCAGCTATAATACAGCTGAGAACTCATTTCCATATCCCCAAACCAGAGTTGGAATAGCACGTCTCTAATATAGCACCAGATCCCACTAAGTGCCTGGAGAGCATAAAATCCCAGTGTAGGGAATATCCAAGAAATAGACTTGCCAGATGGGTTGTGGTACAAGCCCAAATGAGACCATCTGGAAGCCACATACCCTGTATTGATATTAAACATACAATCTGAATACTGTAGAAAGTTTGTGATATATTTATGTTCCTTCTCCTCCCCTCAATTTTATTGGGAATTAATATTAAAATAAATTATGGCTAAAAATGAGACTAGGAAGTGGGAAACTTTTATTTGACTGGCAGGAATACAATGGGCCGAATGGTTTTATGCATTGTAAATTTTCTGTAATGCCAGGCAATTTTATTTACCTGGAATAAATAATCTATACTAAGACAAATTTCAGAAACTCATCTACATTTGTAAATCCTATACCAGGAATATACAAAAATTACCAGTAGCTTTCTTATCCACTAACTTAAATCATATTTTAATCCCGTTAAAATATTTCCAAAATGTAGCAAAATAAGAAATTATAACATTTTTAAACAAATCAAGATTTTAAAAAAGAAATAAGAAATAAAGATTTTTTTTAAATTTAAAATTTTTCTAATTTTTAATTTGAACGCTGTGAGATCTCATAGTTTGATAAAAATCTGAACTTGAATTTGAACACATGGCAGAGATCTACAGGAGGATGGATGAGATATGGTTTTCTGTAATCCTCTTATGATCAAGCCCCTCTATTTTGTCAATGTTCCTCCATACCTGTCACTATAATTGATTGTAAGACAAGAATATTTGGTGTACCTTCATGCTGCAAAACTTGATTGGTCTCTGTACAAATGATTTCATCTTTCAATGTATGCCACTTGTTTAATTTGCCTTTCTCATGGGAAACATGCACCTTCTTTGTCTTGTGCTTTATATTAAGATGTAAGCTGTAGCCCTCCAGAGTTAAATGGCCACGTTTGCTGCACTTCCATGCCTGAGCTTGTTGATCACCACAGGGCTCCAGTTTCACAGCTCCAAATTCATTAGGTTTAGGAACTGTCAGGCATTGGTTGGTTTTAATGCTGACAATGTAGTTTAGCTGGGAATCCCATCTCCAGAGCTGCTGTGTGGAATCTTGATCACACTCAGTGAGAGAAACTCGACTGTTCTCACTGTTTGCCTGGATACATTTGCCCAGACGGACATTCTTGATGTTGAAGCCTGGAATCTCTAAGAAAAAGAATATAAAAAGACATAAGATATTATTGTGGCATGATCCACATACAAATATATTCGTGCAACTTGGTCAAGTCATTAAGTATTGTTAATTTTCCATTTGTTCCTTACCTGAAGTGTTTTTGTGCAATTTGCAGCTTGAATGATAACAATTTACATCTGGCTTAATCTATCTCCTTCAGCTAACCTCCTTCCCCTCACCCCACCATTTTATTCTGGCATCTTCCTCCTTTCTTTTCAGTCATGACAAAGGGTCTTGGCCCGAGAAGTCAAAGGTTTATTCATTTCCATAGCTGAGTTCCTCCAGCGTTTTGTGTGTGTTGCATATACATCTGTGTTCATACTTAATTATTAATTCCCTTTTGGTGATACAACAACGTGCCTCCATTTCGAAAAGCATGACAAACCAAATATGGCTTCTTCAAATTTTGTATGTTATAATCATAGCAAATTTACAGATTATTTTTGTAAAGCTTTCTTCTGTCATTATTAAATAACCATGTCTATTTGACTGAATTTATAATTCTATATATTTATACAGTAAAAACATATGAACAAGGTATCATTTTGATTTTAATAGCTCACATTTGGCTTACCACTCCGCATCTTTTCACCTCATTTGTTCTATCTTTTGGAGGACAAATAATTGGAATTAGCATAGGCTTATTATTTTCAAATGTACTGAGCTACAACGAAAATCTTTCATACGGATGAAGTTATTGCACAGTGTATTGAGGTAGAACAAGATAAAATGGCAACAATGCAGAATAAAGTGTAAACGCTACAGAGAAGGTGTAGTGCGGGCAAACAATAAGGTGAAAGATCACAACGAGACAGACTGAGGTCAAGAGTCCAATTTATCCTACTAGGGAAATTTTTTTAGTCTTATAATTGGGGTAGAAGCTGCCCTTGAGTCTTGTGGTACATGCTTTTAGGCTTTTGTTTTTATTTTGCCCAACAGAAGAGAGGAGAAGAGAGTGTCTGGGTTAGGGTCTTTGATTCTGCTGGCTGCATTACTGAGGCAGTGATAAATGTAGACAGAGTTCATGGAGGGGAGGCTGGTTTCCATGATGTGGCGACCCTTGCACTTTGCTCATAAAGGCAGGTTGCCAGCACTACCAAGATTTTCAGACAGCAGCAAGGAAGATAGGATTCTCACCTCCACTTCATAGTCAGCCATCACCATACTGTACATTTCCTGCAGAGGGAAGGCCATCAAACTAATGGGGACTTGTCAGATGGAGTCAAAGGAGATAACAAAGAGGTAGAGTGTGGGACACGAACGTAAAAATATAAGGAAAAAAACATGAGTTTATCCAGTACTCATACTTTCTCTGCTATTCCACAAAGTCACCACTGATCTTGAACCTCAATACCACTTTATTGTACTAACTCCCTACGAGAATCAGTCAGGTTTACCATCACTGACATACAATACTGTGCAAAAGTCTTGGGCACCCTAGACTTTTTATGGTTTCAGATCGGATGGCCTCTACAGAGACATGATCTCAACATCATTGAGGCTGTCTGTGATTACCTGGAAGGACAGAAGCAAGCAAGACAGCCAAAGTCTGCAGAAGAACTGTGGCAAGTTCTCCAAGAGGCTTGAAACAACCTAACAGCCAATTTTCTTATAAAACTGCACGACAGTGTACCTAAGAGAACTGATGCAGTTTTAAAGGCAAAGGATGGTCACACCAAATATTGATTTGATTTTGTTTTTTACTGTTTACTGCTCTTTATTGTATTTTTTTGATATTTAGAAACATTTCATTTCATTATTTTTGAAAACATCTTTGCTTTACAGAATGTTTTATATGTGCCTCCAAGAGGGAGGGAGAATGATGGACCCAATCAGACGGATACAGTTAATTACAGGGAACGACTACGACCAAGAGCTGGGATAAGAGGCTCTGAGTGTCCAGTGTGTTGGTGTGGGAGAGTGTTTTCCAGCATTAAAGGTGTACGAATCCACCAAGCAAAGTTGAGGTGCTATTCCATCCCAGTGGATGAAGATGAGATTACTTCACCAAGCACAGATGATGTGGTCTTTTCAACACCTGATTCACAAGCCACAGCGATTCGCTCTGGAGAGAGTCATCCAGGTCAGACAAGAGATAACTCAGGTCAGGTTTCAGACCACAGTACCCAGGTAGATCCTTCGCATGATGGCGGTGGTGTGGAGGTAGAGAAGAAGAGGAAGGTCAAGTGGAAAGCAATGGCAGATGAGAAGGCTTGGCGTGTGTTTGATGAGGATATCAGTATGATGTTGGAGAACACTCTCAGGGGAACATCAAAGAGAAAGTTGGAAGTGATGGATGATATGATTTACGATGTTAGAAAGTACAGATTTGGTTTGGTTGAGTTGAAGAAAGCAAAGCCTACACAGCAACCAAGCAGGCGCCAGAAGGAGATCAGTAGGTTGAGGAGAGAGCTCAGATCGTTGAGACAGAGGTGGAAGGTAGCAAGTGAGGGTGACAAGCCAGGGCTTGCTGATCTCCGAGAGCATTTTCGAATAAAGTTAGCGTCACTCTGTCGTGCAGAGTCACAATGTAAAAAGAGAAAGGAGAGAGAAGGCAAGAAAGACATTCTTTGAGAGCCCTCACGAGTTCACAAAGAAATTGTCTGAACAAAGTAAGAGCAGGCAGCTTATCACCTTTCAACAAGAACTTGAGGATCACCTGGCAAGCAGCTACTCTAACGAACAGCGGGAGGCTCCTTTGCTTGACATTTTGGGGCTTGTGAAGCCTACCAAGCCAGGAGTGAAGTCCGATCTGTCAGAACCCAAATTGGCAGAAGTCGAATGGTTCATCAGAAAGGCAAGGTCAGGCTTAGTGCCAGGACCTAATGGAGTGCCGTATAGGGTGTTCAAGAAGTGTGAAGAGCTGAGGAAATACTTGTGGAGACTGTTAAAGGTGGTGTGGAGACAAGGTGTTGTTCCTTTGTCATGGAGTGAGGATGAAGGAGTATACATCCCGAAGGTAGAGAATTCTTCTACATTGAATCAGTTCCGACCAATTTCACTCCTGAATTTAGAGGGGAAGATTATGTTTGGCATTTTGGCAGAAGGAGTATCTTCATTTGTGATAGAGAATGGATTAGTAAATACATCTGTGCAGAAGGCAGGAATACCAGGCTTCCCAGGATGTCTTGAACATTCTAGTATGATATGGCATACCATCCAGGAGTCAAAAAGGTTGAGAAGAAACCTGGCTGTAGTTTGGCTTGATCTGGCAAATGCGTATGGTTCTGTTCCCCATGTCCTGATTGAGTTTGCGATGGAATTCCTATAGATTCCTGCTAAGGTGAGGAACTTTGTTATGCAGTACTACAACGAATTCCAGATGAGGTTTTCCACTCAGCAGTTTACAACTAGGTGGCAGAGCTTGGATGTTGGAATCCCAATGGGATGTGCAATTTCACCCAGCCTTTTTGTGTTAGCCATGGAGGTTATTGTGAGGGCTGCAGAATCAGTGGGACCAGGTGTCGCACTTGATGGTGGAGGGAAGTTACCGCCAATATGAGCGTTCATGGATGATCTCATCTTTTTGGGTCTCAGCACGGAGGCAGTGGAAGATGTACTATCTAGACTCAAGGAGCTAATGAATTGGGGAAGAATGAAGTTCAAGACCAAGAAGTCAAGGAGCCTTGTTCTTAGGAGAGGAAAGCTGGTTGACTTTCATTTCATCCTTTGTGGAGAGGAGATTCCATCCAGTCAGGCCCAACCAGTTAAGAGCCTCGGGCGATGGTACACAGAGGAGCTGAGAGACACCAAGAGGGTTCAGGAGACAGGACAACAGATCAGCAGAGGTCTGATGTCTGTCGTCAAGTGTGGCTTGCCTGGCAAGTTGAAGTTGTGGTGCTTGCAGTACGGACTGATGCCACAGATAATGTGGCCACTGACTGTCTATGAAGTGGCAATGTCGCATGTTGAGGCAATGGAACGGAAGATCAACAAGTATGTGAAGAAGTGGCTTGGAGTACCGAGCAGCCTCACCAATGTTGCAATCCACAGTAGCCAGACAAAGCTTACCATCCCAGTGCAATCCCTTATTGAAGAGGTCAAGGTTGCCAAGGTAAGATCATTCTTGATGCTTCGAGACTCAAAAGACCCTGTCATCAAGAACACCCAGCCGGATGTGAGATCAGGCAGGAAGTGGTCAGCCCGTGTAACAGTTGATGAGGCAGAGTCTAGATTGAAGCACAAGGAAACGGTTGGGGCTATCCAGCTAGGCTGCCAGGGACTTGGGTGGACAACCCACAAATGGTGGTCATCTTCTACAGGTAAGGAGCGCCGTGAGCTTGTAACACAATAAGTACGAGAGGTGGAAAAGGAGAAGAGGTTAGCTAAAACAGCTGGCCTGGCCAAACAAGGGGCTTGGACCTGGTGGGAAAGTGTTGAACAACGACATCTATCCTGGAATGTTCTGTGGCAGATGGAACCGCTCCGCATTTCTTTTCTATGCAGAGCAGCGTATGATCTGCTCCCGACACCTGCCAACCTCAGCACCTGGGATGAAGATAAGACAGACAGGTGTGCTACTTGTGGTGAGAAGAGAACACTTCAACATATTTTGAGTGCATGCAGAGTCAATCTTTCCAGTGGCATGTACACTTGGAGACATAACAACGTTTTCAAAGTTGTAACAGAAGCAGTAGAGCAGAGAATACTGCAGCACAACTTATCTCATGCCCCATGCTGCACAGAACATCACATATCATTTGTGAAAAAAGGCTCCAAGTCAAGAGTGTACAGCACAGGCTCACGATCAAGCATACTTTCTTCAGCCAATGATTGGTGTGTCAAGGCTGACCTGGATGGGAAAGGCAGTTTCCCGGAGCAAATAGCTTTCACCACATTGCATCCAGATAGAATCGTATGGTCTGACACCAGTAGAGAAGTGGTTATTGGTGAACTCACAGTCCCCTGGGAAGACAACATCGATGAAGCCCATGAGCACAAGTTAACCAAGTATGCAGAGTTAAGATCAGAGTGCAGAGACAGAGGGTGGAAGGTCTCATGCTACCCATTCGAAGTAGGCTGCCGTGGGTTTATTGCGTTCACTTTCCAGAAGTGGCTGCGTGACCTTGGCTTCACTCGAAGAGAGATCAAGTCAACCAGCAGGGCTGTAGCTGAGGCAGCAGAGAAAGGATCAGCATGTGTGTGGACCAAGTATGTCCAGAGGGGCAGATAGTCAGATAGTGTATACATATCTTGCAAGCCCTTCAATAGTTGCATAGACACCTGAAGAGCAGACTATCTGTTGGATGGAAGTGACTGATAGAGGCAGATGCCAAGTTTTTAAGCTCACCAGTGGGAGGTGGTGCTTTAGCACTGCTGGCCCACCACCTCGAGGGAGTCTTGATCATAAGCGGGCCAAAACTCCTGAAGACAGGTGGCAGATCAACTGATGATCCCACTGGTGATAGCACAGGACAGTTAACATCTTAGTCCACGTGTATTTTTAACTCTTAACTCTTGCATAGTTCTGTATATGGTGAAATTTGTTCTTTTGCAGCAGTAGCACAGTGCAATACATAATAATAAAAATCTATAAATTACAATAAGAAATATATATATATAAAAATAAATTAAATAAGTAGTTCCAAAAGAGAGCAAAGAAAGAATAACAATAGAGAGATAGTGTACATGGGTTCATTGTCCATTCAGAACTCTGATGGCAGGGGGAAGAAGCTGCTCCTGAAACCTTGGTGGTGTGTCTTCATACTCCATCCCTCCTCTTTAATAGTAGCAACTAGAAGAAGCATGTCCTGGGTGATGGGAGTCCTTAATGACAGACGCCACCGTTTGGAGGCATCGCCTTTTGAAGGTGTCCTCAGTGCTGAGGAGGCTGGTGCCCATGATGGAGCTGGCTGAGTTTACAAATTTCTGCAGCTTTTTCCAATCCTGCGCAGCGGCCCCTTCATACCAGTTGGTGAGGCAACGAGCTAGAATGCTCTCCACAGTACATCTGCAGAAATTTGCAAGTCTTTGATGACATTCCAAATCTCCCCAAACTTCCAATGAAATAAAGCTGCTGTCGTGCCTTCTTTGTGATTGCATCAATGTTGGGCCCAGGCTCGCTCTTCAGAGATGTTGACACCCAGGAGATTGAAACTGCTCATCCTCTCCACTTCTGATCTCTTGTTGGGACTGGTGTATGTCCCCTCAACTTCACCTTCCAGAAGTCCATAACCAATCCCTTGATTTTATGGACATTGGTTGTTGCTGTGACATCACCTCGTCACCATCTGAAATTCTGTCAACAATAAGTTGTGTCATCAGCAAAGTTATAGATGGCGTTTGAACTGGGCCTAGCCACACAGTCATGGCTGTAGAGAGAGTTGAGCAGTGGGTTAAGCACACATCCTTGAGGTGTGCCAGTGAGGAAGAGATGTTATTTCGGATTGGCACTGACTGTGGGCGCCCAATGAGGAAGTTGAGTATCCAGTTGCAGAGGAAGATATAGAGGCCTAGGTTTTGGAACTTGCTGATTAGAACTGAGGATATAATTGTGTTGAACGCTGAGCTGCAATCAATAAATAGCATCCTGACTTAGGGAATGCTGCTGTCTCAGTGATCCAAGGCCAAGTGGAGAGCCAGTGGTATTGACTGCTATAGACCTATTGTGGCTCTAGGCAAGTTGCAGTTGGTCCAGCTTCTTGCTTTGGCAGGAGTTGATTCTGGGCGTGACCAACATCTCAAAACACAGTGGATGTGAGTGCAACTGGGCAATAGTCATTGAGGCAACTCCCCCTGCTCTTCCTTTGAAGCTGGTGGGAACCTTTGACTGTAGCCGTGGGAGATTGAAGATGTTCTTGAACACTCCCGTCAATTGGCTGGCACAGGTTTTCAGTGCCCTACCAGCTACCCTAACAGGGCCTGACATCTTGAAAGATGTTCCGATGTCAGCCTCTGAGACAGAGGTCACAGATGCTGCAGGGATTCACACCTGTAGTGTTATTCTCCTTTTCAAAGCATACATAAAAGTCGTTAAGCCCATCACAGCCACTCATGATGCTAGGTTTTGCCTTGCAAACCCTGCCAGAGCTGATGTCCATCTGATTCCATCTCTAACTTCAATCAGAATTGTTTTTCACTCTCGAAATAGGTTATACCTGTGCTTCTTGCATAGATCTGGATCAGCAGTCTTGAATGCCACAGACCCAGCCCTCAGCAAACAACAAAACTCCTGGCTCATCCATGGTTTTTGTTTTGGGAATGTTGAGTATGTTCTTGAAGTCCCACACAGGTCTTGATGAAGTCAGTGACAACAGTGAGATATTCTTTCAGACTCAAAGATAAATCTCTGAATATTGTCTCGTCCACCAACTCGAAGCAGACCTGTAAGTGCTCTTCTGGCCTCCCTTGACAGTATCTTCTTGGACCTCACCACTGCTGATGCTGTCTTTAATCTCTGCCTATGCACTGAGAGTAGAAGTACAACCAGGTGATCAGACTTTCCAAAGTGTGGGCGTTGGGATGGCACGGTAAGTGTTCTCGATGGTGGTACAACAGAGATCAAGTGTGTGGGCTCCTCTGGTCCACAGGTGATAAACTGGTGGTAGTTGTTCTGAGATTTCTTCAAGCTGCCCTGCCTGGTTGACATCTCCAGAAATGACAGGGAAGGCATCTTAATTATAAACAACAGGAATTCTGCAGATGCTGGAAATTCAAGCAACGCACATCAAAGTTGCTGGTGAACGCAGCAGGCCAGGCTGCATCTCTAGGAAGAGGTGCAGTCGACGTTTCAGGCCGAGACCCTTCGTCAGGACTAACTGAAGGAAGAGTGAGTAAGGGATTTGAAAGTTGGAGGGGGAGGGGGAGATCCAAAATGATAGGGGAAGACAGGAGGGGGAGGGATAGAGCCAAAAGCTGGACAGGTGATAGGCAAAAGGGGATACGAGAGGATCATGGGACAGGAGGTCCGGGAAGAAAGACAAGGGGGGGGGGAACGAAGAGGATGGGCAAAGGGTATATTCAGAGGGACAGAGGGAGAAAAAGGAGAGTGAGAGAAAGAATGAATTATAACAATTTTTAAAATCTATCATTTCTGTCTTGAACATTCAGCACTGAGTGACCTTACCCAGCCCTGCTGAGTAGTTCTGAGTGTAAGAGTTATTGCTGAGGCGTGGCAATCAGTTTAATTCTGGTGCTGTCTGGAAGGAGTTTGTATGTCCTCCCTGTGAACATGTGAGATTCCTCTGGGTGCTCCAGTGTCTTTCCACATTCCAATGACCTACCAGTTTGTAGGTTAGTTCACAACAACGTTCCTTTAAATACCGAACCAACAGCCTTTCAAGCTCCCACCATCTAAAAACTTATTTCTATTTTAGTGGATGACCTCATTTTCCCATGTTATATTCTGTGTGCTATAAACTTTTCACGAATACTTCCTTATCGGCTGAATGTTTACAAGATTTTGTGTTTTTAAAAAAATTCATTCTCCACTAATTGTAGTTTTATGATTTTTGGTTTGTAATTAACATTTGATTAAGCATCACATAATGCAGATTTTATCAAGTTGAATACCGTAGGATTACAGTGGGAGCCATAAGACATAAGACCATAAAATATATCAGCAGAATTAGGCCATTTGGCCCAACAAGTCTGCTCTGCTATGGCGACTCCATTTCCCTCTCAGCCCCAATCTGCTGTCTTCTCCTCGCATATCTTCATGCCCTGACTTATCAAGAATCTATCAACCTCTGCCTTAAATATACCCAATGACATGGCCTCCACAGCCGCCTGTGGCAACAAATTCCACAGATCCACGAATCTCGGGCTGAAGAACGTCGAAGTGAAAACTGTTTCAGAATGCAGAAAACAGTTAACTTTATTGGAGAGAAATGAACAAAATTTTAGTACTTGTACCACGCCTACTTTGACTTGGTTTATTGTACTGAGATTATACTTTCAAAGTACGAAAATGAAACAAAACTTAGTAAACTGTGGGGAAGTTAATAGCAGAATTTCGGTCGCTAATGAATGACAGAGCGTGGCTGACGAAATTCAACAGGCAAAAGCGCGATTTAGTTTAGGAAACAAAAAGAAGATGCACGAAATATCAGTTCAAAACTTCAAGGTAAATTTATTATGAAAGTACATATATGTCACCATATACAACCCCGAGATTCGTTTTCTTGCAGGCATACACAGTAAATCCAAGAACCACAATGAAAGACCGCACCTAATGTGCAAAAGCAAGCAAACTGCGCAAGTACCAAAGAAAAAAATAAGCAATAAATATGGAGAATATGAGATGAAGAGCCTTTGGAAGTGAGCCCATAGGTTGTGGAAACAGTTCAGTGATGGGGCGAGTCAAGTTAAGCCCCTTTGGTGCAAGAGCCTGTTGGCCGAGGGGTAATAACTGTTCCTGAACCTGGAGCAGTGAGAGCGGGTCTGCGGCGCGAATCCAGTGCTGCTGTTTGGAATCTTAATGACACTTCGTGACACTTTGTTCCTTTTGCATGGATATATTTATTGGTTTAACAATGATCTTTAAATGATTTTTATAGCCCGCATCTCAGACACAAAACTTTCTTGCAATTAGTTACCTTTCAAGTTTCCGCCTTCCCAGTATCCAGTCCCCATTACACTCAACTATGGTTTATTTTTGACGCAATGCCAGATTTCAGATATGAACCACATTGATTGAGAAAACGTTCAAATCTCGCATCCTCCATGAAGGTAAAATATTAAAGGGGAAGTTCGCCTTACCTTTAAATGAAGTTACTTGAGGAAAACAGGCGGCAAGCAGCACCAACGTGACAAGCCTCATCTCAGCTTCTGTCAGGCTCCCTAATGAGTAACGTCTGCGGGTAAGCAAACACTATTCTGCTGTCGCGATTATGTCGCAGAAAGAACACTCAAATGTTTTTTGCACCGATCTGAATCTTTCCTTCGCTTCGCTAAAATAAGTACTAATCGGTCATTTAAAGCAGACTTCTCTCTTTAAATTTATCTAAACAAGACATCACATATCAAGTTGTGCCATTAACTCCCGTCTCAAGGTTGGGAAAAATTGTTAAGTTCTGCTTACTTGAAGATAAATCGGACTGTCTGCTGGAACTAGCATGCTAAAGTTACGTGGACAGAATTATTGAATAGGTTGGTTGAGTCAATTCTGGAGAAGGGGTGGACAAACTCGAATAGACCCTTTTATTGTGATCGGATTGCTTTAGATCAACTAGGTTTGACGTCCCTGAGATGATATTCCTACTATGCAAAATTAATAGCAACAAACGTTTGACGCGGTTCACTAATCTAACACATAAAGAAAGTTTTGGAAATAAATCTAATATATGGAGAAGAAGACTGCGAGTTTATTTTTCAGTTCTGTCGGTCCCTTCAGAACAGCGATGAGGAGAAAGTTCTTTAGCCAGAGGGTGGAGAATCTGTGGAATTCATTGCCACAGACGGCTATGGAGGCCAAGTCATTGGGTATTTTTAAAGTGGAGGTTGACAAGTTACAGGCAGAAGGCGAGAGAATGGGATTGAGAGGGATAATAAATCAGCCATATTGGAATGGAGGAACAGAGTCGGTGGGCCAAATGTTCTAATTCCACTCCCATGTTTTATGGTCTTAGATTCATAGAACTCTACAGCACAGAAACAGGCCCTTCAGCCCATCTAGTCTGTGCCAAACTATTAATCTGTCTAGTCCTACCAACCTGCACCAGACCATAGCCCTTCATATTCCCCCCCCCCAAATTTCTCTTAAATGTTGAAATCAAACCCGAACCCGCCACTTCCGCTGGCAAACACGAGGAAGTCTGCAGATGCTGGAATTTCAAGTGACACACATAAAAGTTGCTGGTTAACACAGCAGGCCAGGCAGCATCTCCAGGAAGGGGTACAGTTTTGGGCCGAGACCCTTCGTCAGGACTAACTTCCGTTGGCAGTACGCTGCACGCACCCACCACCCTCTGAGTGAAGAAGTTCTTCCTCATGTTCTTATGGTCTAAAAGTCAGGAGGCACACATCCCTGATTGCCCCTGGGAAGGTGAACTGCCTTCTTCACCTGCTGTATCCTTCTGCTGTTTAACAACTGCCCTCGGATGGAACTGGAAATGTGTATAACTGATGAAACAATAAACATTACTATGAATGTAATAGGGACAGGGGCTTGTGATGGATTTTATTTGATGGCTCTGGGCCTTTACTCATTGGAATTCAGAAGAATGGTGGGGGGATCTCACTGAAACCTATGGAAAGGATTTAAACTTTTGAATACTGTATACCTGTATACTGTTTATTTCTTATTGCAATTTATAGTAATTTTTATGTACTGTACTCCACTGCTACCACAAAACAACACATTTCATGACAACGGGCAGCACGGTGGTGTAGTGGTTAGCACATGTTTTACAGTACAGGTGACCTAGGTTCAATTCCCACTGCTGCCTGTAAAGAGTTTGTACTTTCTTTCTGTGATGGTGTGGGTTTCCTCTGGGTGCTCTGGTTTCCTCCATCCAAAGATGTATCTTTTGGTAGGCTATTGGTCATTGTAAATTGGCCTGTGGTTAGGCTAGGATTAAATCACAGAATTGAAGGGCCTATTCCACATTGTATCCTGATAAATAAATAAATAAATGTCAGTGACACTAAACCTGGATCTGATTCTAATTCTGCTAATTTAAAAAGTTGGGTTTAAAATGCCTGAATTGTTTGCGAGTAGAGGCTGGTGAGGTAGCGATCATGGTGACTAATAAAAGGTATTCCACATTGGCATTTTGATCAATTACTTTATAACAGAATGGGGCAGGTAATGTTTCATATGTACAGATAAGACATGAACTACTTGGTAGTGATTATGGGCTAAGTTTTAAGTTAACATGAAATTACTAAAATTTACAACCAAGCTTCCTTTTGTAAACTGAAATTAGTAGTTTGATTAACACTCAAGATGCGGAACTGTTGCAATTTGTGGATTTTGTGTCCAAAGCAACAACAATTATGGTAAAGTCTGTGGTCTGAGGAAATTTGGTGTTCAAAGTTCAAAGTAAACTTTATTATCAGAGTCACTACATACAACCCTGAGATTCATTTCCTGTGCCATTCTCAGCAAAACTATAAAATAATAACTATAACAGGATCAATGAAAGATCAACCAGAGCACAGAAGGCAACAAACTGTGGAAATGCAAATATAAATAAATAGCAATAAATAACAAGAATATGAAATAACAAGAGAGAGTCCTTAAAGTGAGATCATTGGTTGTCATCTCAATAGATGAGTGTAGTTATCCTCTTTCGTTCAAGAGCCTGATTATTGAGGAGTAGTAACTGTTCTTGATACTGGTGGCGTGAGTTCTGAGGCACCTGTACCTTCTACCTGATGGCAGCATTGCCTGGGTGGTGTGGATCTTTGATAATGGATGCTGCTTTCCTACGACAGTGTTTCATGTAGATGTGCTGTATGGTTGGGCGGGCTTTACCCGTGATGTGCTGGGCTGAATCCACTACCTTTTGTGAGATCTTCCATTCAAAGACATTGGTGTTCCCAAACCAGGCCATGATGCAGCCAATCAATACCCTCTCCACGACACATCTATAGAAGTTTGTCAATGTTTTTGATGTCATGCTGAATCTCCACAGACTCCTATGGACGTAGTGACATTGTCGTGCTTTCTTTGCAGTTACGGTTATGTGATGGGTCCAGGACAGGTCCTCTAAGATAGTAATGCTTAGGAATTTAAAGTTGCTGACCCTCTCCACCTCTGATCCTCACTGGACCTCTGGTTTCCCTCTCCTGAAGTCTACAATCAGTTCCTTGGTCTTGCTGACATTGAGTGAACTGAGGAGATGGAGTCTGATCCGTAAATGTTACAAGATCATCTGATGAAAGGAAAGGTTACCAAGAGATTTTGCTCCAGAAGACAGATAAGCCCCTTAGAATAACTACATTAGAATTGTGGTCACCTGCAGGAGGATGGAACTGTGTGAGGTGTACTCAAGGATCCAAGATTTGTAATAATGCAGGGATCAACATCAAACAGGAGATTGGAGATAACAGGAGATTGGAGATAACAATCTACATAGATTGACAAAAGACAATCAATATGAAGGGTCTTGGCCAGAAATGTTGACTGTTCACTGTTTTCCATAGATGTTCCCTGGCCTGCTGATTTCCTCCAGCATTTTGTGTGTATTACTTTGTTTTCCAGCATCTGCAGATTTTCTCTTGTTTGTGAATACTGTATATTAAAAGGATTTGGTTGCAGGAACAATTTAGATAAGGCCCTTTTCCTCTTTGGAGTGAAGGAGAATGCGAGGTAACTTGATAGAAGTGTACAAGACAAGAGGCATAGATCAAGTGGACAGCCAGAGACTTTTTCCCAGGGTGGAAATGGCTAACACTAGGGGGCATAATTTTAGGTTGATTGGAGGAAAGGGGATGTCACAGGTAATTTTTCTTTAAACAGAAGGTGGTGAGTGCATGGAACACCCTGCTAGGGGTGGTGGTAGAGGTAGATATATTAGGGGCATTTAAGAAATTCTAAGATAGGCACATGGATAATAGAAAAGTGGAGGGCAATGTAGGAAGGAAGGGTTAGATTGATCTTATAGTAGGTTAAAAGGCTGGCATAACACTGTGGGTTGAAGGAACTGTACTGTGCTGTGATGTAACATTCTATGTTCTTCGGGTATTATTTTCTAAATTTGCAAATGACACAGAGCTGGGTGGAAATGAGTTTTTCAGGATGCAAGGTGATTTGGACAAATTGAGTTATTAGATAAATATATGCCAGATGCAGTTTGGTAGGAAAACAGAAAGACACTGTATTATTTAAATAGAGGCAGACTGGGAAATGTTCATGTACAAAGGGACTCCAGTGTCCTAGTAGATCAGCCACTGAAAGCAAACATGCAAATGAGTGCAACAAGTAATAAAGAAGACAAATAGTGTGTTGGCCTTCATTCAAATTCAAGTTTATTATCATCTGACTGTCCATAAAAATGGTATAACCAAATGAAACAACGTTCTTCTGGACCACAGTGCATCCACAAAACATATATCACACACAGCACGTAAAACAAAATATTACTACAAATAAGTGAATAAAATATAATTCAAACTGCATGTTGTGTGCATGCAGTTTGTAAACAGCAAAAGGCTCGCTATCCTAGGGAAAAGACCTTGCTGTTGGCAAGGCATTAATTAGTCTCACAGTCTGATGGAAGAAGCTGTTATCCAGTCTGGCAGTCTTGGTCCTAATGCTCCTGTACCTCCTTTCTGATGGTAGTGGGTCAAAAAGATTATGGGATGGGTGGTAGGGATCCCCAGCAAGGCTTCACACCCTTTGTATACAACGCTCCTGGTAAATGTCACAGGTAAGGGAGATCGTGGCAAGGCAATTAATGCAAAAATGTCCTACTACAATTATGCAAGGTCTAGGTGTGACCTTACTCAGACTCCTGTGGGCTGTTTTGGTCTCCTTAGCAAATGAAACATACAGAGATATGCGACGAAGGTGCACTGGACTGCTTCTTGTGTTGGTAAGTGTATTGTGGAAGGAGAGATTAGTTTGGCTAGATTCATATTCCCTGGAATTAAAAATAATGAGTGGAGAAAGTACACATTAAAAAACACCAAAAATCTGATCGTGCTAGACCAAACTAGATGCATAATTTTTCCTTTAGTTGGGAAAAGGTGCAGTATTGAACAAGGAGCCTCTCTCAGGATATAGGGTAGGAAGTGAGGTGAGGAGAAATTTGTTCACTTGATGTGTAGCACACCTGTGAAATGCTTTATCCATGTAAAGTTTTCTATCCACGTGCCTGTCCAAAAGTCCTCATCTACAGCTTCCTCCGGCAGTTTATCTCCCCTCTGCCCCTGAGGTCTCTTAAGTTTTTTCTCCCTCTCACCTTAAATGTAGTTTTAGACTTCCCTACCCTGGGAAACCTGGCAACTTAGCTTCGTTTCTATCTATTAATGACAAACACAAAAGAGTCTGCAGCTACTGGAAGTCCAAAGCAACACACACAAAATACTGGAGGAACTCAGCAGGTCAGGTAGCATCCATAGAAGTGAATAAAGAATCAACTATTCAGACTGAGACTCTTCTTTAGGACTATTAATAGTGTTGGAAGCTAATTCACTGAATATATTTAACAAGGAGGTGGACAGATTTCTAGATACAAAAGGCATCAAGGGAAATGAGAAAATCTGCAGATGCTGGAAATCCTAGCAACACACACCAAATGCTGGAGGAACCCAGCAGGCCAGGCAGCATCTATGGAAAAGAGTACAGTCGATGTTTTGGGCTGAGACCCTTCATCAGGATTGGAGCAAAATAGATGAGGAGTCAGATCAAGAAGGTAGAGGGAGTAGGAGGAATGTTGAGATGGAGGATTAGCCATATTGTACTGAATGATCAGAAATCTCAAAGGACCAAATGTCCTTCTCCTAGATCCTTCCTCATCCTGAAGTACTAGAACCTTTCTCATCCTTCTCCTAATTTCCATGTTTCTGTGAGGACAAAGGCTGGGGTTAAAGGGCCTTTGAAATTCTATGAAAGGCCATTTGGAAACAAAGATCTACTACAGACTAGTTCCAACTTTTATTGGGTAGCCATTCTGGGGCAACACGGTAGCATAGTGGTTGGTGTAACATTATTACAGAGCAAGTGACCCGGGTTTAATTCTACCACTGTCGGTAAGGAGTTTATACGTTTTCCAGATAACTGTACAGGTTTTCTCTGGGTGCTGCAGTTTCTGCACACATTCCAAAAATGTATGGGTTAGTAGGTTAATTGGTCACATGGGTGTGATTGGGCTGCGCTGGCTTATTGGGTCCGATAGGCCTGTTCCATGCAGTATCTCTAAGTAAAATAAACAAACATGGAGGATACTTGTGCCACTTGTAAAATAGGTGGCAAGCCCATTACACAGAAGGGAAGGACTTGGCTGTTTAGTCGTGGCACAGCTTTAAGGAAACGGCTAATAAATCAGAAATTTATTTTTGGAACCTCAGAGGAGGCCACTTTCCGAGTGGCTGGCTTTCCTGTGACAACAAATTGTTCTAATTAGAGGTTAGGAAACCCTCATTAAGACATGTAATATCTAGAAATAAAAAAAAGCAAGTACCACATTGGAAGACTTGCCAACCTTACCTTTTAGTCTGCTTTTGTGCAGCAAAAGAGCTTGATAAAGGTAGTCTAATTCAGTCTTGGTACTGAAGAAAAGCAATCAATTGAAATATTTTACAATGGGGGAATAATTTGTTAATCAATAGAATCTACAAGATGGTACAGCAATTGTCAACCCATTAGTGGCAGTAAGATACCAGCCAGGTCTTAGCTCACTGTCTTAATGCCTAGAGATAGGAGTCATAAACACTAAGTTTACAGATGATATAACCTCATAAACACAGTGACTACCAAAACAGAAAAGGATGAGCAAAATAGGAAATTCTGCAAACAAATAGCAGAGTAAGTTTGTTTATACACTTTTAAGGTTTCTGCTGGCAAAGTCTTTGGTTATTGCTCATTACAAATTGCCCCGGCCACAACAGTGCCCTTCAGAAGGTGATGGCGTGCTTCCTTCTGGGGACTACTGCTGCTTCAAAGCCCCAGCAATGCAGGCTTCAAGAGACACAAGAGATTCTGTCAATGGGAGTTACCCCAATGCAAAATGCTGAGGGAATTCAGCAACTCATGATCATCCATGGAGAATCTCAGCTGCAGCTATGGAGAGGAATAAAGAGTCATTGTTTCGGGACATTGAGCACATCTACAAGGAGCGCTGTTGCAGGAAAGCAGTATTCATCATCAAGGCCCACCACCATCCAGGACATGCTCGCTTCTCCCTGCTGCCATCAATTAGGAGGTAGCAGAGCCTCAGGACTCACATCACAAGGTTCAGGAACAGTTATTACCCCACAACCATCAGGCTTTTGAACCAAAGAAGATCACACACTCCAACACTGTGCTGATTCCACAACCTATGGATTCACTTTCAAGGACTCTAAAATGTTTTTTTGTGTTATTTAATTGGGTTCTCTTTATCCAGTTTTGGGACCTACGTGAAGATCTGATCATATTTAGGTCATATTTATGCAGAAATAGATAAAATTCTATAGAGTTCACAAACTTTCTAGCACTACTGTATGTACTGTATTCTGTAGCTTGGTCCAGAGGAACATTGTCTTATTTGGTGGTATACACGTGTACGGTTGAATGACAATAAACTTGAACTTGAACTGTAGACTTGCTTCAGAAGTAGGCAAAACGCAGTGGGTTAAGGCTGTCAGGGAGCCTGGAGTTAATGCATGCCATGAGCAGCCTGTCAAAACACTTCAAGATGGTGGAAGTTAGAGCCACTGGCTGGTAGCTATTAAGGCACATTAACTTGGGTAACAGGATGATCGCAGTCTTCTTAAAGCATGTCAGCTGGATGTCGGGAAAAGTTAAAAATGTCTGCAAATACCCGGGCAGCTGATCTGCGCAGGATATAAGGATACAAGCCAGGCCAGATGCTTTATGTGGGCGAAGTGAATTGAAAGCTGGCATAAGCTCAATGGATTCAATAGCCTTGCTCTGTCTCTAATTTCTCAAAGAGGGGGAAATACATGATGGAATACAGTACACAAGATAGATTGTTCAAAACTCCTTTCAAAAATGTGCATGACTCTTACCTTTGTACTCACTTAACTGATGAAGGTCTCAGACTGAAATGAAAACTGTTAATTCATTTCCATAGATGTTGCCTGGCCTGCTGAGCTCCTCCAGCATTTTATACGTGTTAACCCACTTCACTAGTTCTTTTACAAAGTTCTTTTAAGTGAATGCTCACCTTTTAGGAAGCTGGCTTCCCCAAAGCAATTTTCCCATGTATCCCTGCACGGGTGGGAAGCACATCGCTGAATATGGCATATAACCAACCCTGCAACTTTCTTTGTTTGGAAACACTAAGGATACCCCAGTGCTTTGGAGACCGGATTAATTTCCTCATTCTGAATTGAAAGGATGTCAATTTGTCCACTATTTTGTCATTCACTCTTGTCCTGATGTCACCAGGTCACAGGGAGCCACAAAATTATTTGTGGTTTACTGTCAAACAACACAATACTGTGCAGAAAGATGTACAAAGTTCCCTCTATTCCAGCAATACACACACAGAATATGCTGGTGAACGCAGCAGGCCAGGCAGCACCTATAGGAAGAGGAACAGTCGACGTTTTGGCCCGAAACGTTGACCGTACCTCTTCCTATAGGTGCTGTCTGGCCTGCTGCGTTCACCAGCATTTTGTGTGTGTGTGTGTTGCTTGAATTTCCAGCATTTGCAGATTTCCTCGTGTTTCCCTCTATTCCAATGTCATTTTAAGATATCTAAATATTTACAAGTTTTGCAGAATTATTGCTTTCTATTGAATTGTTTATACCAAATTGCATACAACACAATACTCAAAGGATCAAACACTGCATTTATTAGTAATGGGATAATGAAAATACATAATTTACCAGGAATAAGATTACAGTGAAGAATAATGATGCAAAACCCAGCACCTTGATGTCTAAAGCTTTTTCTTCTTCTATGTCTCATGTAAGAGTTTTGCTCATGATACATCAATAAAAAATAGATTTCATTAATTTCACATGTTCTAGTCATAAAATGCCAGATACAGGTTTTCTACTGTGACTCATTTTACTTGTCATTCCCTTTTTTCTTGTAACCAAAATGCTCAATACTTTCAGATTTTTCTCAGAGCCATGGAAATAGTAATAAGAAATAATGTTAATTCTTAGTGGCAGCTCCCCCAACACTGAATTGATTCTACAACCTATGGAGTCACTTTCAAGGACTCTACAACTCATGTTCTCAATATTTCTTTATTATTTTATTTCTTTCCTTTTGTACATTGGCTGTTTGTCCTCTGTCATGTATAGTTTTCATTGATTCTATTATGTTTCATTCTATTTACTATGAATGCCTGTAAGAAAATCTCAGAGTAGAATAGTGACATATATGTACTTTGAAAATACATTTATTTTCAACTTTTAGACTTTGATCCTTAGCTGTGTTGACTTCTAAGTTTTAAAGTCTGCGAACACTCATTATTCTGCAGTCTGGAACAGATCAGGTAACAAATAAATTACTGGAACAGGGGAGACAAAGTGATGGAAGTTTTCATCAATAAACTTTATAATAATTCCAAACATATATTTTGAAAATGTTATTAACAATGAAATTGGTTTAGGAATGAAACAGTCTGAATATCAATTCAAACAGGTTTCAATTATACCAGTGCCCAAGAAGGAGAATGGGGTTGAGAGAGAGAATACATCAACCATGTTGGAATGCATAGCAGACCTGATGGGCCAAATGGCCTAATTCTGTTTCTATGTCTTGTGGTTGAAGAATGTTGTAATCTGGCTCAATGATTATTGACCAGTAGCACTCACATCCACTGTGATGAAATGCTTTGAGATGTTGGTGATGAAACTTACCAACTCCAGCCTTGGGACTGACTTAGATCCACTTCAATTTGTGTTCTGGCACAACAGGTCCACAGCAGAAATCATTTCATACGATCTCACAGTTGTGTATGGTGACACACAACTTACTTTGGACTTTTGATATGGTAATCCAGCACTTCCATTAGATTATTTAAACAAATGGCTATGATTAGACTTTAACAGCTAAATATGACTGCATTTAACATGAACTGAAGATTGTATGTGAAACATTGCAGGTAAGGCCATAAATGATAAACTTTCACTAAGAAAGTTAATTTAAACTCTCTTTACTTTGGGAATGCAACTTCTGTTCTGTGTGTTCCTTGTAACATGAGAAACTCAGATCTGATTGTCCCATAGTGATTCGGATTATCAATAGACAAATTGAAGTCTTTTCTGAACATATGCATTTATAGTTACAAATCTGAACAAATAAAAACTCCAAAGTCTCTTGTAAACTGGATTTTATTTGTATACATATGAGTGAAAAATTCATAAACACAAACTGGTGATCATCTGTGGTTATACAAGAGCCTGGATTTTGTGATGCTTAGGGATGGACAGTATCTGTCTTTGAAGAAAATAACCTGTGGAGACTTCCCCAAGCCTCTGGTGATGATTTCCCCAACTCCAAAGTGACTTTTAGTCTGTTGTTCTAAAACAAGGAACCTGTAGTATTCAGGATCAGTGATACCGGGCAGGCTGAGAACTCTTAAAGAGAATAAACCAGAAAGTAATAACCACGGATTTATAATTAATCAAAGATAAGCATGGGATATTTCCATGGAATCAAGAGGGAATTTGAACCATTTTATTACAGAACCAAATAATCTATATTGTTAAAAAAGTATAATGCAGGGAATAACAACTTTTGTAAAATAATTTCAGGGTTGGTATTTGCACTGCAATAATTGTGACTTAAACACTATTAAACCTTGTTGAAAAAAGGGAACCTACTTTGCAATTATTTTTACAGTTACTGTAAAGCTTTTAAAAAAAGGTGTAGCTCATTGATTGCATCTGAAGAAATGGGACAGATCTGATAGAATTTGATATTTCACCACATGCCCTGGATTCTAGCAGTGTCTTTCTGTTTTATAAGAATGGTGGCAATTTTTCCATCATCAATGCTACCAATTCTGACTAGCATGTGTAATGATCTTATTTGTAAAAGGCAATCACCAGCAAATGAAAGGCTCTTGTTTATATTTGTAATAGATAACATCCACTTTAGCTGACAGATCAGGAATTTCAGATTAGGAATTTGTGACATAGCATGAATGAAACATTTTAGAAAATGTACACCACTGGGGCATAATTTCCATTTTGCTGTTCCTAGATTACAGCCAGTGATGATGTTAACCAAACAGGGCAAGCTTTCTTATCACACACTAATCTCGATTTTCCCTGTAATTAAAATTATGTACACATTTAGAATGTACTCAGAATTGTGCTTTTTATTGTAAGTTACTTAAAGTATCTTTTCTCCTAAAGCATTTTAGTGCTAGTCTTCAACTTGTGATGTCTTTTTAATTATATTCCCGACAAGAAAACAAACAAGTTTCATTATTCATTGCAGTTCGTGTTCAGTACTACAATATAGCCACTTTCAAATAATTATGGAGAAACAGTACATTTAAGCTACTGCCATTCAATCTTTACACTCTTGTTAGTGCATTTTCAGAGAAACAACATACTCAAACACAAAGAGTTCAAAATCAGGCAGAGTTAAGAGATAATTCCCTAACTATTTCACATCCTGAACATATATACAAATCACAATAACCTCCTACAAGATGGTTACAAGTAAAAATACTAGAACAGCTTATACAATTTTTGATCCTGAGTCCTTGATGTCAATCAGGGATGTAAAAGTAGCTTAATTCAAATCTTAATTTAAGAGAATCAACATAACCAAAAATTTTAAGCTCCCTGATGAAACTTAAATGATACATGAGATAATTGATCACTTAAGGTTAAGTAATATAGTTGTTATTAGTATACACCACTGCTTTTTTAAAAAAAATCAAAAAATGCTAGGTCTATGACATCATTATAACACTGAATATTCACAGTTCATGAATGAAATTGTAAACAGGCTAAAAAGTAATTATTTAACTTCCAAACTGTCATCTCCTCAGCATACAATAGAGTGATGATAACAAGCCTCCAAGGAACCATCAACTCAACCCAGATCACAAGTAACATTCCTGACACAAGGAAGTCGCCAGCACAGGAATATCAAGAACAATCTGAAGCAAGCAAAAAAACTCTTCCGTGCAACCAATGATCTGGGTTTCAGAGTAGTTTGCTCAAGAGCATCACACGAAAAGTGATGGATGAAGATGTTAGCAAATCAAGGATCACTGAAAGGGAGGGTACATGAAGGAAAATATAACACCCAAAGGAAGCCACATACAAAATAATTCTGTAACGCATGTTAAACAATGAGGGCATCAGATATGACCGAGTGTCTTTTATCCAAGGGATGAATACCAAAAGAGTCGAGCAAAACCAGTAGTAAAGCAAGCAGAATGGCATGATATAAAGGCCACATGGAACAGACCACAACTAACAAAAACTCGAGGATGAACAACTTCCCAAACATTTGAAAGAGGTAAATGGTATGCTCACAAAAAAATGAATCTCAGGGTTGTATATGGTGACATATATGTACTTTGATAATAAATTTACTTGAAACTTTGATAAATGGCTCTTGAACCAGAGAGGATAAGCTCACTCACCCCAACAATGAACTGATGCCACAACCTATCAAGGACTCTACAACTCACGTTCTGGATGTTTATAGCTTATTTACATATTTATACAGTTTGTTGTCTTTTGCACATTAGTTGTCCAACCATCTTTTTGTGTGACTTTTCATTGATTCTATTGTGTTTCTTAGTAATTATTGTGAATGCCCACAAGAAAATGAATCACAGGGTTATATATGGTGACATAAACATACTTTGATAAAACATTAACTTTAAACTCTGGTACAGAGCGAGATGATACAAACGCCAATGACTTGAAGCTGTTGCCTTGCAAGGATAAGGCTCTGTTACTGAGACACTTCATCCTGTAATTCACCTGAGTGAATATCCCAACTGTGGAATCAGGGAAAGGAATCTTTGAAGGATATTGAAAAAAAATGTACAGTAACTCTCATTGTTCCCCCCCCCCCCCCCCCCAATCCCGTTATATCTGTTTTATTGATTCCATAGCAGAGGGGCCAGGTAAAAATCATAAACCTTAATCTCCACACCGCCCCCCCCCACCAAACAGAAAGGTTTCATTGCAGCCACAATGGGGTACAATAAAATCATGAAGAGGGCCAAACATTGAGTTCATGAAGCAAGCAATGGTCTTTCTGCATTTGACCAAAGCATTAAATTCAGGTGGTCATAAGCTATTCACTACAGGAGTCAGATATCAGAGGCTTAACTTCATTGAAGACTTTTATACAAATACAATTATAACAGAGAGTGATAGAATTAAGATGCAGTGACTAGTGGGGTACCGCAAGGCTCAGTGCTGGGACCCCAGTTGTTTACAATATATATTAATGACTTGGATGAGGGAATTAAATGCAGCATCTCCAAGTCTGCGGATGACACGAAGCTGGGCGGCAGTGTTAGCTGTGAGGAGGATGCTAAGAGGATGCAGGGTGACTTGGATAGGTTGGGTGAGTGGGCAAATTCATGGCAGATGCAATTTAATGTGGATAAATGTGAAGTTATCCACTTTGGTGGCAAAAATAGGAAAACAGATTATTATCTGAATGGTGGCCGATTAGGAAAAGGGGAGGTGCAACGAGACCTGGGTGCCATTATACACCAGTCATTGAAAGTGGGCATGCAGGTACAGCAGGCGGTGAAAAAGGCGAATGGTATGCTGGCATTTATAGTGAGAGGATTCGAGTACAGGAGCAGGGAGGTACTACTGCAGTTGTACAAGGCCTTGGTGAGACCACACCTGGAGTATTGTGTGCAGTTTTGGTCCCCTAATCTGAGGAAAGACATCCTTGCCATAGAGGGAGTACAAAGAAGGTTCACCAGATTGATTCCTGGGATGGCAGGACTTTCATATGAAGAAAGACTGGATGAACTAGGCTTGTACTCGTTGGAATTTAGAAGATTGAGGGGGGATCTGATTGAAACGTATAAAATCCTAAAGGGATTGGACAGGCTAGATGCAGGAAGATTGTTCCCGATGTTGGGGAAGTCCAGGACGAGGGGTCACAGTTTGAGGATAAGGGGGAAGCCTTTTAGGATTGAGATTAGGAAAAATTTCTTCACACAGAGAGTGGTGAATCTGTGGAATTCTCTGCCACAGGAAACAGTTGAGGCCAGTTCATTGGCTATATTTGAGAGGGAGTTAGATATGGCCCTTGTGGCTACGGGGATCAGGGGGTATGGAGGGAAGGCTGGTGCAGGGTTCTGAGTTGGATGATCAGCCATGATCATAATAAATGGTGGTGCAGGCTCGAAGGGCTGAATGGCCTACTCCTGCACCTATTTTCTATGTTTCTATTGTGTCCAAGATTCTCAAGAAAGATGACCCAGTCTCTCGAACATTACCACAGATTCTCTGACACTGGCATGGACGTGAAACTTCCGATTAGGTAGAATTAAGATCAGTTGTCCTGTAGAGGACTTCAGTTAACATGGGGAAAATCAGATCCCCATGATCAAGCACCAGATGTACATATACAACCATCACATCAAATCACCAGATAAGCAAAGTCCTATCAGCCCTATGTCCTACTAGAGCAGAGATTCTCAGCCTGGGCTTCATGGACACCTCAGTTAATGTAGGGGTCCGTGGCATAAAAAACATTGGGAACCCCTGTACTAGAGGATCTAGAAATGTATCTGGGAGCGTGTATCAAACCTATACTGGGTACAACGGATAAGGAATGACTAAAGAATCGTTTACTAGTTTCAAAGCAATCAAACCGAAACCTATGGAGGAAATATTGAAAACCATGTCACCTTCGGATGTCCTTCCACATGATCCTAACAGGACTATCACAAAGGAAGCTGGGGTGGAGTTGGACAGATTAGGAAAGAAAACTGCAGGAAATTCTTTGTCTCCAGAAAGGTTATTTTACATCTGAAATGGAGACAAGAGGATTTAGGCTAACAAAGGTAGAAGACCAAATCCCATTAGCAGTACTCCGGAAACCTGTACTCCTTGAACACCGACGTTTCCTGCCAAATTGATGGAAGTAACCGAAATGATGTTGAAATGCCAAGGAACCTGAAAATGCTTAGGGAAACTAAAGCATTCCAGAGTTGACCAATATGTTGACAAGTTAATAGTCACTCAAGCATGATTGACATAGCAGAAGAAATCAGCTTAGAAAGGAAGAGCCAACATGGTAAATATGCACAGAGATTATTTTATTTAGCGATGCAGCACGAAACTGGATCTTCTGGCCCAACTAACCGCATCATCCAGCAACCCACCTATGTATTTAACCTTCGCCTAGTTACAGGACGATTTACAATAACCAATTAACCAACGCATCTTTTGGACTGTAGGAGTAAACCCACACTGTCACAGGGAGAACGCATAGACTCCTTACAGATGCCACAACAAAACTCCGACTCCCCAAGTTGTATTAGCGTCATGCTAGCCATTGTGCTACGGTGAACTAAATCACAGATCTCTAATCAAACAATACTCCAATTAAGAATTCTGATCAATTACGCAAAATAGCAAACTCAAATCACCTTATTAATTACTATCAATGTTTACAACACAGCAACTTAATGCATATAATACCTCGAAAATACTAGAACAATCTTATAATTGCTTTCATAACAGTTCCTCTATACTTCTAAAAAGTTTCATACAAATTTTTGTGTGTAGAAACTGACTTTTGGATTACAGTAATACAGGGTTTCTTTTAACAGATCACTTTCACAGTTGTAATTGTTTGAAATTTAAATACAAATCAGTTTAACAGGTTTACTCCCAGGGTCAACTTTATAATCAGTGGGAAGACATTATTGATGGCATTTGAGTGACACCAAAATCTTATTCCTTTGTTGTATCTACTCCCTATAATTCAAAGCAACAATTGAAATGCTGGAGGAACTCAGAAGGTCAGTCATTATATACGGAGGGAAATGAGCAGCTGACATTTCAGATTCACTTCCCTCTATAGGAGGCTGTCTGACCCACTGAGTCCCTCCAGCATCTTGTTTGTTGCTTCAAATTTCCAGCATCAGCAGAATCTCTGTGTCTCATACTTCAAGATTGTTCAATCTGAATTAAGTTATACATTTAAAGCTTATTGGGTCAAGTCAAAGTATTAAAAAAAAGCAGTAAATCTCAGCTACTCTCTTTTGCCCGATATGCCACTGGTGCTAAGGGCAGCAATGAAGGTCCTCCATCTGTTGCAGTGTTCACGGCCTCTTTTATCGTGTCAGTAGCTTCCAGTTACTATTGATGGTTAATTCAACTCCCCTGCCACAAATGAATCCTGAATCATCAAATCTTTACTAAACACCATAAATGGTTTGTTTCTTTGAATCACTATCCCTTTCAGCCTTTTATAATCAATCCTTTGATTGACCTTTTTGCAAATTAATCTTTACACATTATATGAAATGGAGTCAAATCAGTTTGAGTGCGGTCTAGAGAAATGTACTACACAACTTCAGATTTTATTAAATTAAAGGCACTGTATGAATGCGATTGTACCTGAGCTATTTCGATGAAAGCCAATATTCCGCACAAGTGCAGCCAGGAAGCTTTTAAGAAAAAATCTTAAACTCTACATCTATGCTGTAAATCTCAAGGAGTTCTGCAGCATAATTTGGTAGTGCAATTATTACTGAGGTGTTTAGTATCAGTGATCACAGTTCCAACGTCAGGGGTCAGGTGAAGGTGAGAAAGAATTTCTTTACTAAAAGGGTCATGAAGCTGTATTATTCTCCACTCAGAACTGTAGAGTATTTAAGACAGAGATTAACAAACTTTCAGATATTATGGAACCAATGGATATGGGGTGAAGGCAGTGAAGTGTGGTTGAGGTAAAAGATCGTGTGCAATCCTATTGAATGGCAGAGTAGGCAGATATAGCTGAATGGCTTATTTCTTATTGAAAATCAAGGGACTGCAAATGTGTGTGATTGTAAAGACCATGCATTTTTGTTACCGATTTAGCAGCCAACATAAATAAATTTTCATATATTCTCACATTTTCCAGGAATGTTTTCCTTTTTAATGCCCTTCTACAATGAATGAAGATCTAGGTTTTCTGTACATCTTGCAATTATACTCTTCCCATTATCCCGATGAAGTTCAAATTAGATTCCAAAATTTTCACAGCATTCACTCTCAACCAAAGCTTTGCTTAGATTCACCTACTTTCATTTTCAGTTTCCAAAGTTACAACCCAGAATTTTACGGCAATTTCTCCTCTTCCCCAACCTATGTAACAGATCTTTTAAAATGAATTTAGAAGATAACTTACAACCCAGAAATAAATACTTCGAATTACATTTGCCACACCTTTTACCCTTTCCCAAATAGTTAATATTCCTGTATCCCCTGGATGTCGATTATTCCATGTTAAATTTTGACTTAACTGCCTATAATCTTGTTCAATACATAATATTTGATCTTTTGCTTTTTTTTTAAAAAAGCGATTCAGGATTCCTTGCAATAATCAACAAAAAGAATTCTAGTTTCTCTTAAAAATTCTTATTACCTACACTACACCCATAATATTCTTAATAATATATGGATGTCTGTTTGAATTTTAAAATGAACCATTAAGCTATTTTCTATATGAAGTGTTGTGCTAAAAACAGAATTGGTTCAGAGAGGGGAAATACTAAAAACTCAGAGTATGGGGTTATTCTACATAACAGCAGTTAAGACAGACCACGCAAAGTAATAAAATATGGATGCAAATAATCCTGAAATTGTATATTATCTGAATTCAGATACAAACAGTGGATCTAAAATGCACTTGCTAGATAAACAATTGTAACTGGGCTATCTGAATTAGCCGAAATTAAAGAGAAAGTTTATTTAAATCATTCTTTTAAAATAGGCCACTTCATCAAGGCTAACCGCATAGTCTGTTAAGAGAATTGGTGTATTAGCAAAAATGTCTCCATTAAAACTTTGCCATTTACCGTCTGGAAGATAGATATCTCTTGCTTGTTTGCCCTTTTCTAGAACGGGAGCTACCATAAGGTCGTCACCGATTAGAAACTGTGTATCTATTTTGTGTACATCTTCACTATCAGGAGCTATCCACCATAGGGGCCTGATAATCGGATTACCTGTTTTAGTGGCCTCCTCCGCTAGTTGGAATAGAAGGGGCCCAATTATTCTTTCTCGGAGCTGGGTAAATTTAGCTGCAATCTTCAAAACCTCAGCATCATATCGCCAAGGAGGAATGGAAAATTGCATGGCTGGAAGAAACGCCGATAATTCAAGCCACCGTATATAAAGCTCTTGGTCTGGAATCTCGTCAGACCCATCAGTTTTATTTGGATAGACATTTCCCCCAATCATATCAGGCAATATGAAGGGGTATCCCAAAATACTCATGGTGAGAGCAGTCGGAATGAGAGACTTCAGACCAAGTTCATAACCCCAAACAGAATCACGGTCGATCATACGAACAAAACATGGAAGCACCTGGGTCCTATATCCTACCCTCACTTCGCCCACTTTGCAGTGAGAAGCTGCTATTTCTGCATACAGTTTACTATAGATGCTGGGATCAGACAGAGGTTTCTGAGTGCTAAATTCGACAGGAAGGTAACTGGTCTCTCCTGCATCAAATTTAAAAGATACAATCCCATACTTTGATTTCATGTGCTCCAATCTTTTCTGAAGCCAATTTTTAGTCTCAGGATTGGTAAAGTCCAAGACTGCTGCAATTCCATTCCACCATTCCACAAGACCAGGAAGCCTCCTACTGGGGTCCATCACAAAATATTTACTTTCTATACCTTTAACAAAATTTGGAGAGTTATAGTTCACAAAGGGATGGACCCACAGGGTCACCTGGAATCCGTCTTCCCTAAGTTTTTGCATCATTTCCAAAGCATTTGGGAACTTCACCGAATCAAAGTCAAATTCACCATAGCTACTGGAGTATCTATCATCTATTTCAATATGACTGCAATTGAATTTGTATTTCTTAATTTTTTCTGCATAACGCAACACCTTATCCTGGTTCACTTCAGTTTTGTACACGGCCCAGGTAGACCATATGGGATACATGAACATAACTTCTGAAGGTGTAGCCTCAGGCATTTTGAAATATCTTTTGGCCATGTATCGGTGGACAATTTTCAAATCAGAACCAGTGCAGACTTGATAACTTAGCTCTACAAATGGCTGTTGTCCTTTTGGTGCTTTAAATGGAGAATCTTTGTATCTGGCAAGCAAACAGAATGCTTCTCTATTAGAGCTATTCCAACCAATATGCAGAGGGACTGAATCACTAACTCGAATGGCTATGGACTTACTTGAGAGCCAGTATCTTTCTATAATTCCACCAAAGCCTTCACGCAATGAATACATATCAGCTGTTACGTATGGCTTTGGATCTACTACACCTGAAAGTTTAATAGGCCAGTGCTGTGAACTAGTCTCGCCTCCTCCATACCAATGTCCACCTGCCCAATACATGCAGTGTTCAACCGTGGAGTTCAGTACCATTGTTCGCCACTTGATGTTGTAGCAAGTTATGGAATCTTTGTGCTTAAAGGTTTCAATAAAGAAATCAACTTCTTCTTTATTTGAGCGTGTGCAATTTAACCGGAGTCCAGTCTCATCTTGAAGACATGACTCAAGATCGATGGGAGCAGATTTGAAGCCCATTTCAAATAAAACCGAACTGTCAGTCTTCTTAATGACAAATCCATCCTTATAGAGCTCCAATTCTTCTACATTAAAATAACTTATTTTTTTCAGTGATGCTGAATAATAGCACCATGCCACGACAGCTGAAATTATCAGCAATACACCAAGCAAAACAGAACAGATTAAAGGCTTAGCTTCTTTGGATTTTTTCTCCCGAGCTGTAGGTAGACTTCCTGGCACAACTTGGTACATTGCATCAATTCGTGTGTTTTCTCCTCTACCCGCCCGGTGTTGCAACTGATGATGGGAGGTATGAGGCATAAGGTTGTCATTGGGTGATCCTGAGGCTTTGATACGATGTAGCTGTTTCACAATTTGATTATCCTCAAGTCACTGCGTGAAGCCAGACAGCGATGCATAGGAATTCTAGATGACAAAAGGGGAGAAAAATATTGAATCTTTAGCCTGCTAAATACTTGACATACAAATTCAAACAAATTTCCAACAACCTAAATTATTAAATTAAATTCCTAGAGCATTTTATTTTATTTTAGTTAAGAAAATACTCACACAAGGAATCATCTTTTGGTTAGTATGTTTCCTTCAGTGCTTATAGAATTTTAGCTAATGCCCATCTACTCAGGAGTCCAGGAGGACTCATTGCTGTAGATGTGTGTTGGAGTATATTGACTAGCTACATCCCATGGAAACACCAATGCCCTTGAAAGGAAAAATCCTACAATGTAGTGGATATGGTCCAATCCATCATGGGGAAAGCCCTCCTCTCCATTGAGCACATCCATCATCAGGGACCCCCACCAACCAGGACATGCTCTTTTCTCACTACTGCCATCAGGAAGACAACACAGGAGCCTCAGTACTCACACTACCAGGTTCAGGAACAGTTATTACCCCTCAACTGTCAGGTTCTTGAACCAAAAGGGATAACTTTACTTTCCCTATTACTGAAGTGTTCCCACATCCTATGGACTCACTTTCAAGGACTCTTCATCTCATGTTCTGGATTGTTATTAATTTATTATTTCTTTCTTTTTCTATTTGCGATTTATTGTCTTCTGCTGTCCAGTTGAGCGTTAAAAGCACAACAGTTCTCAGCTTTGTTTTATCAAAGCTAATTATGTTTTGAGTGAAATCAGCTACAAAATTAATTTAAGAATTACTTCAGGATTATGTGTTAAATAGGGAAGGTCAGTAATATCAGAGGTGATGCTTAAAAAATGACACTTTAAATTGGAGAACTTTGTGGGAGAGGGCATGTGTGGAAAAGGTGTTTGTGAGGAGGTGGGGACCAAGATTGATGTCAGCTAAGAAAGGTGACAAAGGTTTGTTCAGAACAGTTCATCTATCTGGAGGGACACAACTAGGATCAAAGAAAAGATGTCAGATAGCCACCCAGTTTATGCCAGAACTGCACAGTTTTGGCATGATGGCAAAGACTCCAAGGGTAGCCCCACAGGTCCATAATGACTGTGGGACTGGAGGCAAGGTTAGTTAAAATAAAGACTATAAGATATAGGAGCAGAATTAGGCCACCTGACCCATCAAGTCTGCTCCACCATTTCATCATCTCACCCCTAATCTCTTACCTTCTCCCCATAACCCTTCATGCCCTGACTAATCAAGAACCCATCAACCTATCAATAAAGAGATGTATTAAAGGACTTCAAATGTTTTTGACTCCAAAGGGATGTGCAAAGCTTCAGGCTCTCCTTCTATGGATGCTGCCAGGTTTGAGGAGCATATTTGATATTTTCTGTTTATATTTCTTATTTCTAGCATTAGCAGTTTTTATTCTTAATCTACAGCTCCATAAACGGCAACTCAGTTTTTCCATTTCTACACAAATGGTAACAGATCTGATGGGATTTTCCAGAAGTTTTTAAAAAATTCCAACATCTATGTTAAATTTCATACTTTCTTATTGCTGTCTGCTCCATTTACATCTCTTCCAGAGAAACTGAATGTCATTAACATTCAATGAACGGCCTAAGCAAGTACTTGCATCTCAAAATGAGCCAATCACTTTATCCACTGGACTTTTCAGTTGCTTTATTCCCAGTCATGACCTCTACCGTTTCTATTGCATTTATCTCAGTTTCCTCAAAATGCAGCAAAGAGTTTTCCAACTGCTGGCATGAATCATTGAAGGAGAGCAGGGCAATGTTTGTTTGGACATAAATATACACATTACTCAAGTACATTCATTATTACAAAGCATAAAATAGATTACATATATAGAACTGTTTTCTTGAAGTAATATACTTGAGCACTATTTTAAACAGAAACTACACAAGTCTACATTAAAGCACAGGTTGGGAAAAGAACTGTGGTCACCCTGCTCTATACGTTAATTTATCAAACTGCTCATTTCATTTAAATCAAAAGGCAGGATTCGCAATAGTCATTTCTATTTGACGAGGTTCACCTTAGTTCAGGGGTTCCCAACATGACTACCGCTGACCCCTCGGTTAATGGTAGGGGTCCATGTCATAAAAAAAACTTTGGAAGCCCTGCCTTAATGTTTTTTTTAAAGATTAGCTTTAATTTGTCACATGTACATTGAAGTATACAGTGAAATGCGTCATTTGTGTCAAATCAAATCAACAAGGATTGTGCTGGGTAGGCCGATGATGCTATCATAGCGTGTCCCCAACTCACTAACCCTAACTACATGACTTTTGGAATGTGGGAGGAAACAGGAGCACCTGGAGAAAACCTATGCAGTCATGGGGAGAACGTAAAAACTCCTTCAGACAGGGGTGATCAATAGTGTTACATTAACCACAAGGCATCATGCTGCCCACATAGAACATAGAAATCGACAGCACATGACAGGCCCTTCGGCCCACAATATTTTGCTGACTATTCATAGCCCTCTATTTTTCTAAGCTCCATGTACCCATCTAACAGTCTCTTAAAAGACCCTATTGTATCTGCCTCCACCACTGTTGTTGGCAATGCACCCACCACCCTCTGTGTGGAAAAACTTGCCTCTGACATCCCCTCTGTACCTATGTCCAAGCACCTTAAAATTATGCCCCCTCGTGCTAGCCATTTCAGCACTGGGAAAAAGCCTCTGGCTATCCACATGATCAATACCTCTCATCATCTTGTACATCTCCATCAGGTCACCTCTGATCCTCTGTCGCTCCAAGGAGAAAACGTGAAGTTCACTCAACCTATTCTCATAAGGCATGCTCTTCAATCCAGGCAACATCCTTGTAAATCTCCTCTGCACTCTCTCTATAGTATCCACATCCTTCCTGTAGTGAGCTGACCAGAACTGAACACAATACTCAAAGTGGGGTCTAACCAAGGTCTAATATAGCTGTAACGTTACCTCACGTCTCTTGAACTTAATCCCATGGTTGATGAAGGCCCACACACCATATGCTTTCTTAACAACACTGTCAACCTGCATAGCAGATTTGAGTGCCCTATGGAGATGGACCCCAAGAGCTCACTGATCCTCCACACTGCCAAGAGTCTTACCATAGTTTGATACCTCCCTCAGTAGTCACTTCTCTTAGTAAGCTCAGAGGAAAAAGTGCCAGTGTCAGCTTTCAGATAGTGATGTGTACCATCAGAAGTCATTAGACAGCAGAGTTCCCCTTAGCTTAAAGGTGTTGGTGAGGAGAGTGCTGCAGTAGTCATATTATAGCTCAAGATTCAAAGCACTTCAGTATGATATTGCTTCTAATAATCAGATTTTAAAAATAGAATCAATAAAATTCTATTCTAGTCTCCTGGGAGCACTGCAAGTAGTAGGGGCTGGAGGAGCAAATTACAGATGGAGAACAGCCACAGTGGAGTTCCCTTGTCTCCATTTCTCATCGTCTCCACTCACCCAGTTCACCAGTTCTCTTACCCATCTGAACCTCCAGCTTTGCAGCTTCTGGTTGATCAGCTTAGATCCACCAAACCTTGCCCATAAAACACAGGAAACTCTTCAGTTAGCCACATACCCAGAGCCATAAGATGCCGACAGACCACATTACACCAATGCTGTGAGCAGATTGGGGTCACTGCACACGTTTCCCCAATGACAGCAGATTTCATCCTTTGGGAGCAGTAGCAGCTCACTTGACAACTGTTCTTCACTATGAAAATCTTCACTTTCATCAACATTCATCATTTTCCCACCTTAGAAAGTGACTCAAAAAACTGCAGAATTGTGGACACAGAACAACACATCTCAGAAACTAGCCTCCCCTCAATGGACCTTGTCTTTCCTTCTTGCTGCCTTAGTAAAAGCAAACATAATCATAATCAACGATCCCACCCACCCTGAACATTCACTCTTCTCCCCTCCTCTCCAACAGAAGACAAAGGCCTGAAAGAATATACCACAAGCGTCAAGGACAGCTTCTTATTAGACTGTTTTCCAACTCTTGAATGAATATCTTGTATGATAAGATGGACTCTTGACCTCACAATCTACCCCATTATGAACTTGCACTTTATCGTTTATCTGCACTGCACTTTCTCTGTAGCTGTTTCACTTCATTCTTTTTTTTTTGTGTTTTAGCTTATTCTACCTCAATGCACTATAATAATTTGATCTGTATAAACAGTATGCAAGACAAGCTTTTCACTGTATCTTGGTACATACAACAATAATAAACCAATACCAACAGCAATTCCTGTATGCTGGGCGGGGTGGGGGGGGGGTGGTGGTCATCTTTCAGGGAAGCAGACCTTGGTAATGATGATGACACTTCCATCGGTCAGGGTCAACCACGGATTTGGATCCTAGCTGTATAGGTACTCGAGCCTGGGTATGGAGAGCAATATGTCAATGCAGCAAGCTCCCCCTCACCATGCATCAGATGAACCCAAAGGAACGGCAGAGACTGATACAGTTTGGCACCAGCAGTATCACAGGAGTTGGCAGTCAGCATTGAACTCAACGTAGGACTGTCTTAGGGACTCCAGCTCCAGATTTCTCCACTCTCCCCCCCCCCCCCCAGGGTTTACTCCCAAAGCCTTCCCCATAAGTGGGTATAGATGCAAGGCAGCAGAGGTTTGAGATCAGAGTTATCCTTCTCCTAGATGAGCTGCCAACTACAGCTGACGAGCCCCATCTGCCTGAAGCGACTGGTTTTAAGGCACCAGTAACGCGTCTTTGCCCCTTCTCCTGTCAGCGAAAACAGTTCCGCTGGGTTTAGCAGCTAAACCGGATATGAAAGCCAGAAATGGACTTGGTTGTCAGAGGTTATTTGAGACACACACCATTGGGAATATTTTATACGCAATGGGAGCTTATCCCCATTATCACCCCCAGCTACAACAACCAAATGATAATCATTAGTAAAACAACAACACATGGGCGGTACGGTAGTATAGTGGTTAGCACAACGCTGTACAGAGCAGGGGACCCAGGATCAATTCCCACCACTGCCTGTAAGGGGGTTGTATGTTCTCCCTGTGACTTTAGTTTCCAAAGATGTACAGGTTGGTAGGTTAATTGGTCATTGTTAATTGTGATTAGGCTAGGTTTAAATTGGGGCAAGCTGGGCAGCACAGCTCGAAAGACCAGAAGGGCCTATTCCATGCAGTATGCCAGTAAATAAACAAACATGCAGAGGATATTTTGCAGACACCAAGGTGCTCTCTTGGTTCACCAACAACTCAATAGTAGGGAAGGTACAGCAGCAACTATACTACCCAAGGTGCTGAAGGAGAGCTAATCTGCCCCAAAAATTGCTGGCATCTTTTATCAATGTGCAACAGAGAGCATTCTGGCATACAGAGTAACAGTGTGGTACTCTAGCTGCAGCAAGACAAATCACAAGGCATTCCAATGGGTGATTAGGATGGCTCAGCACATCATTAACACTCAACTACTAGACCTGGAGACAATCTACAACTCTCGATACCTATGGTGCACTCGTAACATCATTAAAGACCCATCCCATCCTGGACACTGTCTGATCAATCTCCTGTCAAATGATAGGAGATACATATACAGCAAAGAGAGTAAGACAGATACAGCTTCTTCCTGAGGGCTACTGTGTAGCTGAATAACACTACACCCGGCTTGCCAATGGCCTTTGAGTGTCATGGACTATCAAAGTCTCTTGTTACATGTAAATATGCTGAAGGTTCTTGGCCCGAAATGTCCTGTACTCTTTTCCATTACCTGGCCTGCTGAGTTCCTCCAGCATTTTGTGGGCATTGCTTGGATTTCCAGCATATGCAGATTTTATCTTGTTTGTGATGGGATTTTTTAGAATTTATAATACATGTGGAATGGCCTAATATCTGTTTTGCATGGACTGGAATAGAACCACAATTGCATTGTCTTGAGCAATGTCAATAAAGTTCTATTCCATTGTATTCTATAGCACTGTGCACTAACAGAGGAAGGAACATAAATTTAATGTAACAGATACACACAAAATAGTGGAGGAACTCTGCAGGTCAGGCAGCATCTATGGAAAAGTATAAACAGTCAATGTTTTGGGCTGAGACCCTTCTTCCGGACTGAGGTTACATAATGTAGCTGATGAGGTAACATTGGACAACAAATGTTTTTCAAAAGTGTTGCTTCCTCAGAATTTTTTTTATTTATGAAAGAACACTTGAAGCTGAACACAAATATAATTTCCACAGATGCTGCCTGGTCTGCTGAGTTCATCCAGCATTTTGTGTGTGTTGCTTGGATTTCACGTAGTATCACGTAGGAATTCAGAAAAACAAGAGATTATATTAACTTTTAAACACATTCTGTTCAATAATTGCACAATGGTGCAGATGCTTTGCGTTCAACTAAGCTAAAAATATTCTGTTGATCATTTTTGTTTGTACTCAGTGTCTGAGGCTTCTCATTTAAGTGCCAGCAATAATCAGCCAGTATTGATGGATTCCAGTTGCCCTGATACCATTTCTCCATGACTGCAATATCCTGGTGAAATCTTAAACCATGCTCATCACTGACAGTGCCAAGATTTGCAGGGAAAAAGTCTAAATGGGAATGCAAAAATGAATCTTTAGTGACAGGTTGCACTTCATGGTTCTGTATACTTGAAGTGTATTATCAACCAGCTGTATGTAGTTTGGTGCTCTGGAGTTACAAAGAAAATTTTCAGCAACATCTTTGAATGCCTTTCATGCGATTATCTCCGTTCCCACTAGAAGATCTTCAAACTGCTTGTCATTGATGTCCAATTTGATTTGAGGACCAACAAAAATGTTTTCCTTAATCTTAGCATCAATTATTCTAGGAAATATGTCTCAAATATCGAAATTCTTCATGGAAATGTTTGAGCCTGGTGACAGCAGATGCCATCCTTGCAGTCTTCAACCCAGTAATTCTGCTTTTGCCTTTGACATACCCAAGTCTCTGACCAGGTCATTTAACTCAGACTGAGTTATCAGATGAGGCTCACTTGACATAAAGGGCTCAAAATCTGTATCAGAATCAGGGCTCGTGCATCACGGCATCTTTGTCTGCCTCCTCTAGACTCCATGTAATGTTTTTCTAAAACCTGTCCTGCCATGCAGCATCTGCCCTGCCTAGGCATACCCAAGCATGCTTGGACAAGATAGAAAACCTTTCAGCTTACACTGTGGGCAACATTTTAATTGACTTGAATTATGAATTGAAATAACAAACAAAGGTGATTTTTTTAAAAAAATGGTGCATGCTAGGGAAATTTCATGGTGATTTTCATGATCAATAGCCTAAAGTCCATAAGATACACCCAAAAGTATTCAGGAAGCAAAATCCTTGTTGTCTAGTGCAATCAATCGTGGCCTGCCGTGTCCTGGATGGTGTTAAGCTTTTTGAGAGTTGTTGGACCGGTACTGATCCAGGCAAATGAATATTTCATCATGCTTCCAATTTACAGTACTGTGCAAAAGTCTCAGGGACATATATATAGCTAGGGTGCCTAAGAGTTTTGCTCAGTACTGTACTAATTTTACATATTGCACTATGCTGCTGTACAGAGGGGAGAGGGGAATTACGGTTGGGAAAAGGGGGAAGGAAGAGGGGACGAGGCATGAAGCACGAGAGAGACATTCTGTAATGATCAATAAATCTTTTTTTTTATAACCAAATGACCTTGCTTCTTGTCTCAGGGCTGGGTGTGTCTGCACCCGTGCCACCACTCCCCCACCCCTGGCACTCCTTCTCTGCCACCTGTGCCGCACCCTTCCTGCGGCACTCCACCCTCACCATTCTCAACATCTTTTGCTCCCACCAGATCAACAAACCCACTCTCCGCTCCATGTTGACAAACACAGTCATAATAAATACAGCCATAGTCATAATATTATGTAAATAGGCAAAGTCAGGATATTCTGTGCACCACAGTTTCTGAGGAGACATTTGATTGCATAGCAGAAGAAAAAGTTCAAAAGAAGTGAGCAGGGTCAGTTGCTTCATTCTGCGTGCCACAGTTTCCAAGGAGACGGTGGATTGTAGAGTAGGGGAGTGGGTTTAGAAGAAGCGAGCAGGGTCAGTTGTGACATTCTACACACCACAATTCCAGATGATCTTGGGGAAAGTGCATGACCAGACACATCCCCCGCACTGCGTTTCATCTGCCACCTCTTTGTCCATTCTCCTAATCTGTCCAAATCCTTCTGCAGATTCCCTGCTTCCTCCACACTTTCTGCCCCTCTACCTATTTTGTATCATCTGCACACTTGGCCACAAAGCCATCAGTTCTATCATCCATACCAATACCATATACAAGTAATGTAAAGATATTTGCCCTGCGGAATTCCACTAGTCAATTGTAGCCAACCAGAAAAGGTTGCCTTTATTCCCACTCTTTGCCTTCTGCCAGTCAGCCGGTCTTCTATTCATGTAGTACCTTTCCTGTTATACCATGGTATCCTATCTTACTTAGATTCCAACAGATTTGTCAGGAAAGATCTTCCCATTCAAATCTCCTCAACAGAACCTCTTTCCTTATTCTTCCTGTGATGTTGGTATCTACATAGGCCATGACAACTGGATCTTTTCCCTCGCACTCCAACTTCCTCTGCAGGTCAGATGAGATGTCCTGAACCCAGGAAGGAGGCATGCAACACAACCTTCAGGACTCTCAATCCTTGCAAGAGAATTGACTCTATTTTCTGGACTACATTATCCCCAATTGCAACTACATCTCTCTTCTCTACCCTCATTTGAATAGCACCACAAGGCACAGTGCAATGGTAAGGTAGCTCATTCTTCCTTATCCAGCCCCCACTGTCATCTGCACAGGGAGCAAGAATCTGTAACATGTCAGATAAGCTCAAGGGCTGATGCTCCTCCAATGCAACCCCTTGGAACCCTCTACCTGCCTCACTCACAATCACACCTTCTTGACCACAAGCCAAACTGAAGCACTTAATCTAAGGAACATGACTGGCTGCTGAAACACAGCGTCTAGATAACTCTCTCCTCTACCTGATCCATTGCAGTGTTTAAAGCTCAGATTCCAGATCATCAAGTTCATGCCCGAGTTCCTCAAGCAGTCAACACTTGTAGAGGTGGTCACAAGATCCACAGTAGGATCCACCAGCTCCCATATCATACAGCTACAACGCATCACCTGATCCTGCATCCCTATTTCATTTAATTAGCTGTAATTTGGTGTCAGTTATTTAACTACTGTTCTTAACTGCTAGTCACCCATGCCTCCACGTTAAAGCCTCTTGAGCCAAAGCCTCAGCTCCAGAAGCTTATACTGGCCCATTCCAAAACAGTCACTGCACTTTACTCACCCTCCTATCTTTGGCTGAGTTGCCACATACTCAGCCAATCAGACACAACTTTTTAAAAGCTGCTAGATCATTCCCTCTGCTGTTCTGGCTGCTGCATCTGGAGGAAACGAGCTTTCAACTCAATGGTGGTAATGCCAAGTAAAAAGGATAGGTGGTTAGTCTTTCTTGCTGGAGATAATTACTGTCTGCCTTTTGTGGTACAAGTGTAGCTTGCCACAATGTCTATGTTCCCAGATCTTACTGCTCACAGCTGCGGATGACTTAATTTATTTAGGCCTGTCCTGGGTTTGAGGATTGTGTACAAATAAGAGAAAATCTGTGGATGCTGGAAATCCAAGCAACACACACAAAATGCTGGAGGAACTCAGCAGGCCAGGCAGCATCTAGGGAAAAGAGTAAACAGTCGATGTTTTGGGCCAAGACCCTCCGTCCGCCAGTAAAAGCGGAATCTCCCAATGGCCACCCATTTTAACTTCACTTCCCATTCCTATTCAGATATGTATATCCATGGCCTCCTCCACTGTTGTAATGAGCCCACACTTGGAGGTTGGAGGAACAACACCTTATATTCCATTTGGATAGCTCCAACCTGATGGTGTCGTGAACATCGATTTCTCAAATTTTTGGTATTGGCCCCCTCCCCCAAACAACCAACCCCGCTTCCCCATTTCCCACCCCTTTTTCCCTCTCTCACCTAATCTCCTCCCACTGGTGCTCCTCCCCCCCCCCTTTTTCCTTACTTCCATGGCCTTCTGCCTCTTTCACCAATCAACTTCCCAGATCTTTACTTCATCCCTCCCCACCCCCCAGGTTTCACCTATCACCTAATGTTTCTCACTCCCCTCCCCCAACCTTTTAAATCTACTCCTCAGCAGTTTTTCTCCAATCCTGCCGAAGAGCTTTGGCCCAAAATGCTGACTGTACTTTCTTTTCCATAGATGCTGCTTGGCCTGCTGAGTTCCTCCAGCATTTTGCATAACTCTCAGCAAGAAATTTTCCCTAAAATATTGAAGCAAAATCAATTTAAAAACTGAATCATGTTAAATGAATCAAACTTGATTTACACTCAGCTGGTATTATTACATAGAAACATAGAAAACCTATAGCACAATACAGGCCCTTCGGCCCACAAAGTTGTGCCGAACATGTCCCTACCTTAGAAGTTACTAGGCTTACCCATAGCCCTCTATTTTTCTAAGCTCCATTTACCTATCCAAAAGTCTCTTAAAAGACCCTATCGTATCCGCCTCCTCCACCATTGCCGGCAGCCCATTCCACGCACTCACCACTCTCTGAGTAAAAAACTTACCCCTGACATCTCCTCTGTACCTACTCCCCAGCACCTTAAACCTGTGTCCTCTCGTGGCAACCATTTCAGCCCTGGGAAAATGATTTCTCTCAAGGGTATTTTTAAGAAAAATCTTGTGACCAATGTGGTTAGATGTGATGATCTGAAACTGAGAGGGGCAGCTCTGTAAATAATGACAACTGAAATTAATGCAAATACTGAACATGCATAGAAAGTACATTCCACGACCTGCTCAATTCAGTAATGCTTTCTACATAGCTAAAAGCATTTGTAAACTTGAGATTAAAAATATCAGGGTGTGTAGGTCAGTAAAACCAAACCTTGGAAAGCACAGCCAAAACACTTCACTGATGGAAGTGTGAAGTGCTTTGGTCAGACAAAATAGCTGATTTTGCCCATTTGTTTGCTGATTAAGGAAGTCCCATTGTAAATTGGGGGAACACACATCAAAGTTGCTGGTGAACACAGCAGGCCAGGCAGCATCTCTAGGAAGAGGTACAGTCGACATTTCAGGTTGAGACCCTTCATCAGGACTAACTGAAGGAAGAGTTAGTAAGAGAAACTGAAGGAAGAGTTAGTAAGAGAGTAAATTGGGGGGACAGCTTTATCGAGCACCTCCGCTCCATCTGCCAAAAACAGAACTTCCTGGTGGCCAAACATTTTAAAGCCATTCCAACATGTCGCCCACAGCCTCCTCTTGTGCCACGATGAGGCCCATTTCAGGGTGAAGGAGCAACACTGTATATTCTGTCTGGGTAGCCTCCTGGCAGGAATATAAATTTCTCCTGGTTAAAATAAATTTCCCTCCCCCTCCTCTCTTCTTCTAATCCCCACTCTGGCCTCATATCTCATCTGGCTATCATCTCCACCTGGGTCCCCTCCTCCTTCCCTTTCTCCTTTAATCCACTTTTATCAGATTCCTTCCTCACCAGCCCTTTACCTTTCCAATTCATCTGGCTTCACCTATCAGCTATTCTCCTTCCTCTCCCCCTACTTTTTTATTCTGGCATCTTCCCCCTTCCCTTCCAGTCTTAAAGAAGGGTCTCGGCACAAAATGATGACAGTTTATTCATTTCCATAGATGCTGCCTGACCTGCTGAGTTCCTCCAGCATTTTGGGTGTATTGCTTTGGATTTCCAGCATCTGTAGAGTGTCTTGTGTTTATGATTAAGGAAGGGTTCATAAAGCAGATCCTTACAAGAGCCCCACAATCATGCCGTGGTTAGAGTGACGCTGTTACAGTTCCGGTGTTCGGAGTTCAACTCCGGCCTCCATCTGTAAGGGACTGGTACGTTCTCCCCGTGAACAGCATGAGTTTCCCCCGGGTGCTCTGATTTCCTCCCACCGTCCAAGATCGTACTGGATAGTAGGTTAATTGGTCATTGTAAAATGTCCTGTGATTAGGCTAGGGTTAAATAGGTGGGTTACTGGGCAGTGCTGCTCGTTGGCCCAGAAGGGTCTATTTTGCACTGTATCCCTAAACAAGTAAATGAGTTAAGGAACAGAGTTAAAGAACTGTCAGAAAGTAATTCTCAGAGCTTTGGAATCACAAGGAAGATGGAACTGCTGTTCAACTGAGGCAGGACAATTTTGAGTTTTAAGTTTGATTACACATTAAAGCGATACAATTCAAAATCATTAGAGGAAGATAGAGGTTCTTCGCACCTGGATTACCTATATATTAGGTTTCAGACAATGCATCCCAAGGCTGAACACATTCAAATTGCCGTGACAGCAACATCTGAAAGAGTGGCCAAATGAGATTTAGAAGTAACATTGTAAACTCAGTCACTGCCAATTTACAGTCACTTCTGGGGTGCAAGTGCTTCCAGTAATGGAATGCAGCCACTGTAATGGTAATTAGAAAATAATCAACTCCTGGTCAACTTGATTTATGGCAAAACATACATGATTTTTTTGTAAAACCTATTTGGGAGAGTGAAAGCAGGAGATCAATCTACTGCCTCATGCAATGGAGAACTTTCACTGATCAGCACTCCTTCCACATTGTCAGAGATTCTGCAGTTGCTGGAAATCTTCTGCAACTCACACAAAATACTGAAACAAGTCAGGCAGATGGAAATTAATGCAGACAAGTGTGAGGTGTTGCACTTCAGTAGAACCAACCAGGGTAGGTCTTACACAGGAGTGCAGTAGGACAAAGGAATCTGGGAATACAGGTCCGTATAAGACGTTGGTGAGGCCTAATTTGTAGTATTGTGTGCAGTTTTGGTCACCTACCTACAGGAAAAATGTAAATAAGGTTGAAAGAAAACAGAGAAAATTTTCAAGGATGTTGCTGGGTCTGGAGGACCTGAGTTATAAGGAAAGATTGAATAGGTTATGACTTTATTCCTTCGAACATAGAAGACTGAGAGGAGATTTGATAGAGGTATTCAAAATTATGAGGGGTACAGATAGGGAAAATGCAAGCAGGCTTTTCCCACTGAAGTTGGGTGGGACCACAACTAAAGGTCTGATTAATAATGATGCCATTCGTAGCTTTGTTTATTTCACTAATTTTTCTCCGGTGTAATATTGTGGCACTCAGCATAGTTCTACATAGTGTGAGATTTTCTTTTTGTTTTAATTGGCTGGATCTAAAACTCCATGCCAACACCTGCGTCCCAAAAGCCCAAGAAAGTGGTGAGCTGCAATCCTTCTGAAGATGGGACTGCCAGAGTAGAGTTGGGTAGGATTGCCAAGATCTGGATTCAGTGTCAGTGGAGCAGCAATACATTCCCAAATCAGGATGGTGTGGGACATGGAGAGAAACTCACAGCTGACAGTGCTCCAATGTTGGCATCCCGTACTCTCCCGTTGGCAGGAGTCAGGTTCGGAAAGGCAGGCAAGTCACTGCAATGCATTTTGTTGTTGGGACATGCTGCCACCCGCGTGCAATGATGGTGGAAGGAATGCACATTTAGGGTGGTCCACGGGCTACCAAAGAAACAAACTCAAACATACACAAGCAGTTATGAGCTTTCTGAGAATCACTGGAGCTGCATCAGGCAAGTGGGGAGTACTCCATCACTCTTTTGGCTCAAAGATTGTGGAAAGCTTTGGGGTATCATTGCCAAGGGAAGCCCAGTCATTTACCTGTTCTTATGTCACAGGATGTCAGTGTCTGGTCCAGTTTAGTTTTTGTTCAATGGCAACTAACTCCCTGAGGTGAAAGGCATTGAGAGTGGATGTGGGAAGGATGTTTCCTAAGGTCGGAGCGTCTAAGACCAGAGGACACAGCCTCAGAACGGAGGGTGCCAACAGTCCCCAACAAACAATACCTTGAGTTATATTTCTCTCTTATTGAAGAGAGTCTCTGGCAGGCCTATTGTTGATTATTTATTATTTAGAGATACAGTGCAGGACAGGCCTTTCTGGCCCAATAAGATACACCGCCCCACAATCCACCTATTTAACACTAGCCTAATCACAGGGCAATTTACAATGACCAATAAACTTACTAAGAGCACCCGGAGGAAACCCATACTGTTGTGGATAGTAGGTGCGAACCCCATACAGAGGGCATTGGAATTATACTCCAAACTGCAATGCCCCGAGCTGTAATAATGTCACGCTAACCATTACGCAACCACAGTGTCCCAATACTGTAGCAGAGTGTCACAACAACAATCTCGCACTCAACATCAGCAAAACCCAGGAATTGATTGTGGTCTTCAGGAGGAGGTAGTGGAAGTCAGGAGAACACACACCAGTCCTCACTGGAGGATAAATGGTGGAATGGGTGAGCAGCTTCAAGATGCTGGGCGTCAGCATCTCTGAGCATCCGTGCTGGGATCAAAACATTGATGGCATGCCAGCAGCTGTACTTTGTTAAGACTGAGGAGATTTGGCATGTAACCAAAGACTCCAGCAAATTTCTACGGATGTACCATGGAGAGCTTTCTAATTGCTTGCAGCATTACAGTACGGAGGCTCCAATGCACAGGGTTGAAAAAAACTTCAGATGGTAGTAGACTCAACCAGTTCCATCACCCCCTCCCCACCATCAAAAACATCTTCAAAAGGCAGTCCCTCATGCAGGCGTATCCATCGTTAAGGACCTTCACTATTTGAGACATGCCCTCTTCTTAATACTACCAGAGAGGAGGTACAGGAGCCTAAAGCCCACACTTGATGTTTTAAGAACAGCTTCTTACCCTCTGCCATCAGGTTTCTGAATGGACATGAACACTATCTCAGTATTCCTCTTTCACGTTAATTATAGTAACATAGTAATTTTTTTAAATGTTTTGCAGTGCTGCCACTAAAGAACAGGTTTCCCGACATACGTCAATGATAATGAACCTGATTCTGCCTGAGATGGAATTAGCCAGATTGGATTTGTTCTGTCTGCAGTGACTAGGTCGCTGTGGGCAATTTTCCCCACAGTGTCGGGGTAATGTCAGTGTTGTAACCACACTGCGTGAGCTTGGTTCGAGCTGCAGCCTGTTCTGGATCACAAGAAATTAATCCTACGGCTGGAAAGTTTCTGGGTCCCACGGATTTCATTTTTAATCCTCAGATCTCATCCATTCCTAATTGGGATAAATTCCTTCTGGGTGTTATGGACACCGGGCATTTGGAATATCTGGTCACCTGCTGGCCAGTTTCTTAATTTATTTTCCCAGACAAACTTAAGACAACTCCACCTTCATTACATTATAATAAAATTCACGGACCATTCAGAAATCTATGGGCAGAGGGGAAGAAGCTGTTCTTAAAATATTGAGTGTGCGTCTTCAGACTCCTGACCCTCCTCTCTTATAGAAGTAACTAAAAGAGGGCAGGTCCGGGATGGTGACGGTCCTTAATGATGGATGCCCACCGCCAAGGGAGTCTGGAACATTAAATGAACTGTCTGTAATCCAACTATGATAATCTGTTGCCCGATTAGTCCATAGAACAAAAATCCCAATTTATATAACATCGCACAGATTTCATTTCAGATCAGAGCTGGCCTTTTAGCCCATTGTCTATGTCTGATCACAGACGATTCTTTTCAGTCCTATTTCCATTCACTGTCACTTTCCCGTCAACTCCCCTCCTCCTCCTCAACAATTGACGAAGGACAATTTAGAGTCGACAGTTAACTTCAACATAGCAAAGGACGAAACGGGCTTGCCCAGGGGAAATCGGGGAATGCGTAAAATCCACACAAACAGCATCCGAGGTCAGTATCGAACCCGATATGCTTGATCCGTGCGGCAGCGGCACTCACTGTAGACTGGAAGACCGGACAAGTTCAAATTCTCATGAAGGGGAAGTACAGTACTTTGGACAAGTTAGAACTAGTTGCAAAATTAGAAAGACCAGACACCTTTTTTTAGTGGTGAGATGCAGGAATCATCCCAGTTTTCTAAGTAAAGGGCATCTGATTTCAGTAAATCAAGTCGTGAATTATCACTCCCCACACAAAAAAAATCGCAACCAACACCAAAAGTGACTTTCTCGCATTAAATAATCAATAAACCCCAACTTTCTTCCCAAACCATGAGGCTATTAAAAAAAACTTGTTCGTGAACTTACAGTTGAAACAGTTTAGTGGTTTTGAATTAATAAAAAAAATGCTTCCTACATCTGTAAACAGTATAAATTTAAAATGGGCCTCTTCAGCCAGAGGGAAATTTGAAAACAAGAGTTAGAACTCACCACAGACAATAGCTCGCAGCGGCCAAGGTACATCTAATACCCCTCCGGCAGCAAGACAACACACGGCGAAGGGGAACGGATTCACTGCTTATCACATTGAATCCTGTTCTTGCGCAGCCCTCGCCCTCGCCCCGGCCTCAACACTACCTGCAACCGCAGCTCCAGTCCGCTCACCTGCAAACACGACCTCCCGCAGGCTGCGGCCAACCAATAGAGAAGTAGAGCTGGACTTCCGACTAAACTCTAACGTACATCCGCCAAACAAGTCCAGTGTAAACTGGGACTCGTAGTTTTATAGAACCTATTTGATTCGTACATTGAACTCGAGAGATTTTGCAGATGCTGGAAATCCAGAGCAACACACACAAAATGATGGAAAAACTCAGCAGCTCAGGCAGCATCTACGGTAATAAGCAAACAGTCCGAGACCCGAAACGTCGACTGTTTAAAAACGCAAACAACAGGAATTCTGCAGATGCTGGAAATTCAAGCAACACACATCAAAGTTGCTGGTGAACGCAGCAGGCCAGGCAGCATCTCTAGGAAGAGGTGCAGTCGACGTTTCAGGCCGAGACCCTTCGTCAGGTTACGTCGACTGTTTGTTCATTTCCATATATGCTGCCTGATCTGCTGAGTTCCCCCAGCATTTTGTGATTTTTATATTTATAACTACAGCGCTCTCAGCATTGAGAATCGTGATATAGCATTTTTTCCCCTCTTTCCCCTCCCTTTAATCTTTATTTAGAGAGAAAGCAATTGATTACTTATCATCAGCGAGGGTAACAGAGGAAAGCATTTACTTTTTTCATTAAGCTAAACGTTTTGTTAGCACAGATACTGATTATAAATCTGGAAGGAGTTTTCGTCCCCCCCCCCTTTTTTTGTTCAGAGAGTATATGATAAGCCTGTAGGATTTCTGAATTTAATATTACTTAAAATAATTTTGCTGGATATTTGTTAATTCTAATTTATAACAGGTTAAACCTAATACATAAATGCCAGTTATGGCTGAAGCACACTCCTGGTCAAAGAACAAGTTGACAATACTTTTTAAAATGGAAGGCAAATGTAGAGCATAGGAGCAGAATTAGGGCATTTGCCCCGTCGAGTCTGCTCTGCCATTCAATCATGTCTGACTCATTGTCCCTCTCAACCCCATTCTCCAGCCTTCTCCCTGTAACCTCAGATGCCCTGACAAGGGCCCAAAATTCTCACAATATTCCAAATGCAGTTGGACTAGCTTTTAAAGTCTTAGGAGTACGTCCTTGCTTTTATATTCAAGTCCTCTTGAAACGAATGCTAGCATTGCTTTGCCTTCCTTACCACCAACTCAGCCTGCGTGTTAGCCCCAAGGGAATCCTGAACTGGGTCCCTGAGCCCCTGTGCACTCTGGGAGTGGGACCCATCTGGGTTGACATGAGGGATTAGAGAGATCAGCCTGTGTGAAAATCAAAACCTAACTAAAACATACATTTGCCATAAAGTTCAAAGTACATTTATTATCTTAGTATGTATATGTTACACTGCCTTGAGATTTGTCTCCAGCCACAAAACAAAGAAACCCAAAAGAACCCATATAAAAAAAAGACTGTTGAATACCCCCCCGTGTGCAGAAAGAAAAAAAAACAATTCATGCCCATATAAAAGAGCCCAAATAAAATAGAAGAACTCTTATATAAAGAAGAAATCTATTGAGCACCCAGTGTGCAGAGAGAGGAAAAAAAACCTTTTAGCAAAAAGTCACAGATTCTCTGATTTAAACCAAGGTCATTCTCAGAAGCAGCTATTCAGAACTGTCTTCCATATGAATCATTGGGTAACCATGAAAAAATATTCAATAATAATGGGAGGACTGAACAGATTTCAATGCATATCTTTGAGCCCACATGCTGTAAACTGTGCTTTGTCTGATATTACAAGGATGGAAGAATGCAGTGAAAACTACTTTTTCTTGAGAGAAGAAAAACTAAATGACTACATATTGCTGTAAAATCACTGTTTCATTTAGTGTGGTACAGTAAAGGCAAATGTTTGTGCTTCAACTATTTGAGTATTTATCTTTTCAATCTATTTTAATTCTATTTATTTCTTTTTTACCCCCTTTCATTTGAATTTCCCATCTGTCTGTGAGATTTGATTATATCCTCTGCATTTCTACAGTATGTTATGAAGAACGAAGGATAATGAGTTAAGGTTGCCTATAATAGTCTTGTATCCACTACATGCAGCACCTTGTCATGTGCTTCAGAAACACATTAAGGCAGTTACCATTCAATGAAGGAGTTTAATGAAATAACGATTTATAAGGTTGTAAGCATGCTAGGTATTTTAAACATGACAAAATTCATCAAAATAAATTAGATGAAGAAATTATTTTTTAAAATACAAATACTGGAAAACATAGAAAACCTACAGCACAATACAGGCCTTTCGGCCCACGATGCTATGCCAAACATGTATTTATTGTAGAAATTATCTAGGGTTACCCATAGCCCTCTCTATTTTTCTAGCTCCATGTACCTATCCAGGAGACTCTTAAAAGACTCTATTGTATCCGCCTCCACTAACGTTGCCGGCAGCCCATTCCACACACTCACCACTCTCTGCATAAAAAAGTTACCCCTGACAGCTCCGCTGTACTTACTTCCAAGCTCCTTAAAACTATGCCCTCTCATGTTAGCCATTTTTTCAGCCCTGGGAAAAAGCCTCTGACTATCCACACGATTAATGCTTATCATCATCTTATACACCTCTATCAGGTCACCTCTCATCCTCTGTCGCTCAGACGGAGTCTGAATCAAAAACAGGAAAAGCTGAAAATATTCAGTAGGTCATGGAAAGAGAAACAAGACCAACTCCTCAGGTCAAAAACCCTTCATTGGTGAATGAGTTGTTAGTCTGATTTTGTTGAAGAAGGGTCTTGACCCAAAACATTGTTTATTGTTTTCCAAGACGCTGCCTGACCTGCTGAGTTCCTCCAGCATTTTGTGTGTGTTGCTTTTGTTTCTGTGTATTCTGCTGTGTTGTGGTCAGATCACAGTAAGTGACCCTTCAAGTCAATGAAGCATTCTTAAAGACTTGTAGCTACTGCTTCAGAGCAGGGGTTCCCAACCTGGGGTCCATGAACCCCTCGCTTCATGGTATTGGTCCACAGCATAAAAAAGGGTGGGGACCCCTGCTTTATAGTAAAAAAAAAAGGTGGATATTTTATCCACAGCAAGGTCCATAAAAACAAGAAATTCTGTAGATATTGGAAATCTAAAGCAACACACACAAAATGCTGGAGGAACTCAGCAGGTCAGGCTGCATCAGTAGACGTGAGCAAACAGTTGACGTTTTGGGCTGAGATGCTTCTTCAGAACTGAAGAGAAGGGAGAAGATGCCAAATAAAGAGGTGGGGAAGGAGAAGAAGGATAGCTAAAAGGAGATAGGTGAAGCAGGGTCGGTGAGAAAATTCCATAACGTTCTATTTGATGATAACTAAATAACCGAGGCTTTGGAGAGGGTGCAGGAGAGGTTTACCAGGATGTTGCCTGGATTAGAGGGCATGTATTATGACAAAGTACAGAACTTTAGCTATTTAGGAAGCTGGGTGACATCAGATGGTAGGTGTGATATGGACATCAAAAGAAGAATAGGGATTGCAAAAGACACCTTTACGAGAATGAAGAGTATACTGACCAACACTAAACTAGCATGACAACCCGCCTCAGAGCACTGAAATGTTACGTTTATCCAGTTATGTTATATGGATCAGAATGCTGGACAATATCTAGTAACATGAGGAAACGAATTGAAGCAGCAGAGATGCGGTTTTTGAGGAGGATGCAAAGAATACCATGGACGAAACGAATATCTAACGAGAATGTCGTGAACAGAGCAAGCGCAGAAAGGGAAATAATGTATGAGATCATGAAAAGGCAACGTAACTTCATTGGACATGTGATTAGGAAAGAGGAGTGAGAATGCACGGTAATTATGGGAAAGATTGAAGGGAAGAAAGCAAGAGGAAGGCAAAGACAAATGATGATGGCAAAGACAGCAGCCAGAGAATTGGAAAAGAATACAAATGAATTGATCCACTTGACCCGAAACAGGAGTGTGTGGGCCATGGTAGTCAAAGCTCAAACTGGGCATGGCACCTGATGATGATGATGACAAATGATTGGATAAACTTAGGTTGTTTTCTGTGGAGTGGTGGAGGCTGAGGGGAGATCTGATGGAGATTTTTAAGATTATGAGAGTCATAGATAGAGTAAGAAGTCAGTACCTTTTTCCCAGGGTTAAAATGTCTGATACTAGAGGGCATGCATTTAAGTGACAGAGTAATTTCAAGTAAGATGTGAGGGGTAGGTTTTTACACAGAGAGTGGTGGGTGCCTGGAATGCGCTGCCTGGGGTGGTGGTTGTGGCAGAAACATTAGGGATATTTAAGAGACATTTAAATAGGCAGATGAATGTGAGGAAAATAGAAGGATATGGACATTGCGTAGACAGAAGAGATTAGTTTAGTTGGCCATTTGGTTACTAATTTATTTGGTTCAGTACAGTATTGTGGGATTAAGGGCCTGTTGCTGTGCTGTTCTGTTCTACGTTCTCTGTTTTAATCTGTTTTATTTTCAATATCGTTGATCAATTCCAAATGGAGTTAGAGACACAAAAGAATGTGGCAGGGTTTACAGAGTTGATTTTTAGTTATGTTGTCATTAAAGGGCCTCATCATTCAGGACATTGCTACCATCAGAGAGGAGGTACAGGAGCCTGAAGATTCACACTCAATGTTTTAGGAACGGCTTCTTCCCCTCTGCCATCAGATTTCTGAATGGTTCATGAACTCAGTCCTCAATATTCCTCTTCTGCATTACTAACTTACATTGATTTTTATATCTTGAATTGTACTGCTGCCATAGAACAATAAATTTTACAACATACAATATATCAGTGATAATAAACCTGATCCTGATTCTAAATATTAGCCAGGACGTTGGGGTTAATTGCTATAATCTTTAAGACAGTGCTGTGAGGCAATTCATTTTCACCTGAGACATGCTGCATCCAGGACGTGACGCATTCAGTATTAACATCAACAATCTGCATGCTCATGTTTCACTCAGCCTTATTACTACATGGTGCAAGTGGTTTCTCCGGATTGCCACTGTAATACCACAGTGGTGACATTGAACTTTACCACCGAGGTGTGTATATACTTGACCAAAGAATATAGTACTCCAGTACATTTTGGAAAAAGGTTTCAAAGGTATATTAAATGTCAGAGAAATGTATACAATATACATCCTGAAATTCTTTTTCTTCACAAGCATCCACGAAAGCAGAGGAATGAATGACAGTTAAATGTTAGAACCCCAAAGCCCCCCCAGCTCCCCATTCCCATGCATAAGCAGCAGTAAAGCAATGACCCCCCCACCACCAGCAGAAAAAAGCATCGGCACCCCCCCCCCCCACCCCACCAAGCACTCAAGCATGCAGCAAAGCATCAATAAAGACACAGACTTGCAGTACCCCAAAGACTACTTGTTCACCCGGTAATTTGACATACCACAGTCTCTCTCTCTCTCACTAATAAGCGAAAAAGGGGTGCCCCCATTTCACAGTGAGAGGGGAGACAATAACAAACAACTCGCTGATTTACGATGTTAAAAGTCTGCTGCGTCGGTTCTTCCGAGCTCTGTGCCCAAAGAACTCAGATCTCTGGGCACACAGCCAGCAGTCAGCTTGCTGCTTTCGATCTTCCATCTCCCACGACACACCAATTTCCTGCGGTGGCACTGACCTCAATTCCGCCCGCCTCCAGAGCCATGAAATCCCGGAATCCTGAGGGTGTGCTAGTCTTCTTGGCTGCATCCTTGGCATATCAAGTAGCGGCTGGTCGTGAGACTCTGAGAGTGGGTCCCATTCCCGTAAAGAACCGAAGTCAGCATGTAAGTCCAGGTCAGGGTCTTCAAAGGAACCCTGAAAGGGGAAAATAGAAATGTTGAAGACAGAAACAGAGCTGTTGCCAAAGATGCAAGCAAAGGAGTGGCAGTTAGGCGCCATCATTCTCATAAGCTCCTAACGTGTAAACAATTCATTCATCGGTCATACACTTTGGTAGAAGAAATGAAAGGGTTGACTATTTTCTAAGTGGAGAGAAAATGCAAAAAGCTGAGGTGCAAAGGGACTTGGGAGTTCATGTGCAGGATTCCCGAAAGGTTAATTTTCAGATTGAATCTGTGGTGAGGAAACAAATGCAATGTTAGCATTCATTTCAAGAGGACTTGAATATAAAAGCAAGGATGTAATATTGAAACTTTATAAAGCAATGGTAAGGCCTCATTTGGAGTATTGTGAGCAATTTTGGGCCCCTTATCTTAGAAAGGATGTGCTGAAATTGGAGAGGGTTCAAAAGAGGATTGAAGGGCTTGTCATATGAAGAGCATTTGATGGCTCTGGGTCTGTATTCACTAGAATTTAGAAGAATGAGGGGTGACTTCTTTGAAACCCATTGACTAGTGAAAGGCCTTGATAGAATGGATGTGGATAGGATGTTTCCTATGGTGGGAGAGTCTAAGACCAGAAACATAGCCTCAGAATAGAGGGGCATCCTTTTAGAATGGAGATGAAGAGGAATTTCTTTAGCCAGACAAAGGTGAATCTGTGGAATTCTTTGCCACAGGCAGCTGTGGAGGCCAAGTCTTTCTGTATATACAGTGGTGCAGTACTAACTGGAGCGCACCAGAGCACGTCCAGCACATCTTTAAGAAAAAAGCTGAAATAAACAAGCTAATTAATTAGATGCCACCCAAGGTGATTTGAGTATCTCAGAAACTGCTGCTCTCCTGGGATTTTTATGCACAACAAACTCTGGAGTTCACAAAGAATGGTGCCAAAAACAAAAAAAAATCCAGCGGGTAGCTGTTCTGTGAGCGAAAACATCTTGTTAAATCCGCTCACTGGATTTTTTGTTTGTTTTCAGCATCTGTGGAAAGTGAAACAGATTTAATATTTCAAATTTGAGGCCCTTTATCAGATCAGTTCTAACAAAGAGTTGCAGATCTGAAATGCTAATGCTGTTTCTCTTGCTATCGATTCTGCCTGACCTTCTGAGTTTTCCAGCATTATCTGGTTTTCATTTCAAAATTCTAACGGGGTTTGACAATGTAACTGCAGAGTTGATGTTGCAGTTTACTATGGTGTCCAGATTCAGGGTCTTGGTTTTAGCCCTCCAATGGTCAGGGTCGAACATGGCTGTTACGTCCTAGCTGTCAAAGTCAATACGCAAGCCAAGGCAATACGATATGGAGAGCAAGTGGTTGCCCATGCAAGAGGCTTCCCCTCCCTATACAGCTGATGAATCAAAAGGAACAGCGGAAACCAGTACAGTTTGGCATCAGTAGCATCACAGGAAGTGCCAGTCAGCATTGAACTCAATGTAGGACTGCCAGCTCTGGATTTTTTCCTTGGGGTGTACTCCTGAAGCCTTCCCTGTGAGTGGGTATAGTGCAAGGCAGTGGAGATTTGAGGTCAGAGTTTTCCTTCTAGATGAGCTGCCACCCACAGCTGATGAGCCCCATCTGCCAGAAGCAGCTGACTTTAAGATGCCAGTAACCCTGCCTTTGCCCCCTTCTCCGGTCAGTAGAAGCAGCACCACCAGGCTTAATAGCTAAGACCAGGAGCCGGACTTGGATTTCTGAGGCGCATGCCAATGGGTAGTGGGAGTGTATCCCCACACCTCCCCCCCCCCAGCTGTGACAGCCTTAAGGAATCAATCCAGGGTCACATTTGCAAAATAATGGGGTTAGCCATTCAGGACAGAGATGAGAAAAAAAATACTTCTCTCAAAAACTGGTAAACTTTTGGAATTCTCTTCCCCAGATGACAGAGATGACAGTTAAAGTTCAGTTGCTAAGTATATTCAAGGCACAGATTGATTGATTGCTAGAAATCAAAGGACATAATATGAATTGAATTGAATTGACTTTATTACTTACATCCTTCACATACATGAGGAGTAAAAATCTTTACGTTATGTCTCCGTCTAAATGTGCAATTTATAGTAATTTGTAATAAATAGTACGTACAACAGGACAGTTAATATAGCATAGAAATACAATTGTTTCAGCTTGGGTTAATCAGTCTGATGGCCTGGTGGAAGAAGCTGTCCCGGAGCCTGTTGGTCCTGGCTTTTATGCTGCGGTACCACTTCCCGGGTGGAACAGTTTGTGTTGGGGTGAGTGCAGGAACGTGGCATGGAGGTAAAAAATCAGTCAAGATTTTACTGAATGATGTTCCCCTGCCTCTTATGTTCTTAGGAGCATGGTTATTGTAAGAGAATTGTATTTGATAACCTGTCTGCTCTTAACCAAATAGGCAGGTTAAGCCAAGTCAGTGCTCCCTATAACTTCTTTTCCCAGCTGTGTGAATATTGCTCTGAGCAGGCCTGAAACACTTACATGGCCTGAAAACTGCCTGCACTTTAAATGTGGTTGTTTTTCGTAATATGCATACCATGAAAACTTAGAGTGAAAACTGAAAAATCACATACTTTTGATTTTATTTATTAATTGAAGGGTATCATGAAATACAGTACAAAGAAAATCTTTCATGTTTCATAATTTTTTTCTTGTCTGTCTTTATTCCCCTGCGCAGCAACGAAGGCTATGTTCTTGGAAGCATTTCAGTTACCGTGCAGCTGCACACCAGTGCAACTTAGAGGAAGCAGTGTCTAAGATCTAGGGACTCACTTTGTCCATCTGATACTATCAAGCTAGAAGCAGAAGAATGACTTGCAGCTGATAATGTGTGTATCATAATAATGAAATAGCAAGGTTTATGCAAATGATTGGTTATATATGAGGTAATTACCATGAGTTGCACTGAAGAACAGGTTTTGGATATTTTATTTTATTTATTTAGCAATACAGCATGAACCCTTCCCTTCGAGCCATGTGGGCAACCCCGCAACCCCAATTAACCGTAACCTAATCATGGGACAATTTACAATGACCAATTAACCTACCCAATTTGTCTTTGGACTGTGGGAGGAAACTGCCACACATTGATAAAACACATGCTTTCCATGGGGAAGGTGTACAGAGACTGCTCATGGAGCAGTGCTGGAATTAACCTCCAAACTCCGGAATGCCCTGAGCTGCAATGAAATCGTGCTAACCACTACACCGCCATGGTGTGACATACCGCTAGGCTAACGTAACACAGTGATTTATAAACAACTCAATGGGGAAGAGCTAATGTGACATGAAGTACATTAAATGATCAAACCTCTGACATTCTTCTGTTTCTGAAGCCCATCACCCCTACTGGGCCATTGGCTACTGACAGTAGCTTGCCAGAGTCTTCTGTCCCAGGCCAGTCTCCCAAGTTGTCCCCAGGTGAGGCCGTTTTAAGAGTTCCAGGTGAACATCCTTCCTCTCCCAGGGATGAGGTCTCTGAAGCTTCTGCTGATGTTCCTGTAGCTCTGAGTGTTTACGGGATGGGTTTGCTAGCCCCATGCCCAATTCTCCTCCTTCCACAGCTGGGCTTGGGACCATCCATGGCAGGGTTCTGACATGTTCTATTAAAAAAAATAACCTTATTGGTGCTGCATTTTAATGAAAAGAAAGCTAGAGCTTAGGTTTACAACTGAAGGCTGAAGGGATATATTGGTGAGCAATAATTATCTATACAATTAGAGGGGATCATTGAAGGAGTTTACAATGACAATTGGGATTCCTTGTTAAATTATAACTTTCTGCAACTCGCAAATCTGATGTGTCAAAAAACATTGTAACTTTTGAAGTAGCAACTCACGTAACCTTTTCAAGATGTACTTGTTTTAGTTACAGTAATGTGTGATGTTGGTCTTGCAAGATAAGTATTTTTACCACCCAATCTAGTCTCACCAAGATAAAGGAGGTCAGATATGGTTCTGGAGAAACTGGACTGGTAAACAGCCAATCGCCAGGGGTCATGTTATTACTGCGATTCTCCTTGATGAAGGAAGTAGAAGTTGTGACTCCACTCACTCTGGTAGAGTTTTGGCTTCTTGGATATGTACTCTAGTTGAACCATTAACCAAGCCCTCTATTGGAATCATTTATTCAAATTCAGTTCAGTAATATTAAACCTGGTTCAGATATCGATTCACTCACTTCAACGCTAACTGATTCCCCAATCTCTAGACTCAATTTCAAGGACCCCACAACTCATGTCAGAAAACCATAGAAATCATAGAAAAACTACAGCACAGAAACAGGCCTTTTGGCCCTTCTTGGCTGTGCCGAACTATTTTCTGCCTAGTCCCACTGACCTGCAAACAGACCATATCCCTCCATACACCTCCCATCCATGTATCTGTCCAATTTATTCTTCAATGTTAAAAAAGAACCCACATTTACCACCTCGTCTGGCAGCTAATTCCATACTCCCACCACTCTCTGTGTGAAGAAGCCCCCCCTAATGTTCCCTTTAAACTTTTCCCCCCTCACCCTTAACCCATGTCCTCTGTTTTTTTTCTCCCCTTGCCTCAGTGGAAAAAGCCTGCTTGCATTCACTCTATCTATACCCATCATAATTTTATATACCTCTATCAAATCTCCACTCATTCTTCTACACTCCAGGGAATAAAGTCCTAACCTATTCAACCTTTCTCTGTAACTGAGTTTCTCAAGTCCCGGCAACATCCTTGTAAACCTTCTCTGCACTCTTTCAACCTTATTAATATCCTTCCTGTAACTTGATGACCAAAACTGCACACAATACTCCAGATTCAGCCTCACCAATGCCTTATACAACTTCATCATAACATTCCTGCTCTTATACTCAATACTTTGATTAATAAAGGCCAATGTACCAAAAGCTCTCTTTGCGACCCTATCTACCTGTGACGCCACTTTTAGGGAATTTTGTATTTGTATTCCCAGATCCCTCTGTTCTACTGCACTCCTCAGTGCCTTACCATTTACCCTGTATGTTCTACCTTGGTTTGTCCTTTCAAAGTGCAATACCTCACACTTGTCTGTATTAAACTCCATCTGCCATTTTTCAGTCCATTTTTCCAGCTGGTCCAAGTCCCTCTGCAGGCTCTGAAAACCTTCCTCACTGTCCACTACACCTCCAATATTTGTATCATCAGCAAATTTGCTGATCCAATTTTACCACATTATCATCCAGATCATTGATATAGATGACAATAACAATGGACCCAGCACTGATCCCTGTGGCACACCACTAGTCACAGGCCTCCACTCTGAGAAGCAATTCTCTACTACCAATCTTTGGCTTCTTCCATTGAGCCAATGTCTAATCCAATTTACCACCTCTCCATGTATACCTAGCGACTGAATTTTCCTAACTAACCTCCCATGTGGGACCTTGTCAAAGGCCTCACTGAAGTCCATGTAGACAACATCCATTGCCTTCCCTTCATCCACTTTCCTGGTAATCTCCTCGAAAAACTCCAATAAATTGGTCAAACATGACCTACCACGCCCAAAGCCATGTTGACTCTCCCTAATAAGTCCCTGTCTATCCAAATGTTTGTAGATTCTGTCTCTTAGTACTCCCTCCAATAACTTACCCACTACCGACGTCAAATTTACTGGCCTATAATTTCCCAGATTACTTTTCGATCCTTTTTTAAACAACGGAACAACATGAGCCGCTCTCCATTCCTCCGGCACCTCACCTGTAGACACCGACATTTTAAATATATTTGCCAGGGCCCCTGCAATTTCAACACTAGTCTCCTTCAAGATCCGAGGGAATACCCTGTCAGGTCCTGGGGATTTATGCACTTTAATTTGCCTCAAGATAGCAAGCACCTCCTCCTTTTCAATCTGTACAGTTTCCAGGATCTCACTACTTGTTTCCCTTAATTCCATAGACTTCATGCCAGTTTCCTCAGTAAATACAGACGCAAAAAACCATTTTAAGTTCTCCCCCATTTCCTTTGGTTCCACACATAGCCGACCACTCTGATCTTCAAGAGGACCAATTTTATCCTTACAATCCTTTTACTCTTAATATACCTGTAAAAGCTCTTTGGATTATCCTTCACTTTGACTGCCAAGGCAACCTCATGTCTTCTTTTAGCCCTCCTGATTTCTTTCTTAAGTATTTTCTTGCACTTTTTATACTCCTCAAGCACCTTATTTACTCCCTGTTTCCTATACATGTTATACAACTCTCTCTTCTTCTTTATCAGAGTTGCAATATCCCTTGAGAACCAAGGTTCCTTATTCCTATTCACTTTTCCTTTAATCCTGACAGGAACATACAAGCTCTGCACTCTCAAAATTTCTCCTTTGAAGGCTTCCCACGTACTGATCACATCCTTGCCAGAGAACAACCTGTCCCAATCCACGCTTTTTAGATCCTTTCTCATTTCTTCAAATTTGGCCTTCTTCCAGTTCAGAACCTGAACCCTAGGACCAGATCTATCCTTGTCCATGATCAAGTTGAAACTAATAGTGTTATGATCACTGGAACCAAAGTGCTCCCTTGCACACACTTCTGTACCCTAGGACCAGATCTATCCTTGTCCATGATCAAGTTGAAACTAATAGTGTTATGATCACTGGAACCAAAGTGCTCCCCTGCACACACTTCTGTCACTTGTCCTAACTCGTTTCCTAACAGGAGATCCAATATTGCATCCCCTCTAGTTGGTACCTCTATATATTGATGTTCTCAGTATTATTTATTTAATTAGAGTTTTTTTTCATTTACACATTGGTTGTTTGTCAGTCTTTGTTTGAGTGTAGTTTTTCATTGATTCCATTGTATCTATCTGTGCTGCTGTGAATGCCTACAAGAAAATGAATCTCAGGTGTTGTATGCTGTATGTACTTTGATAATGAATTTACTTTGAACTTCTGAACATATTCAGACAAAATTATTGCCAAATTTATTGATTTCTATTGATACCTTCTAGAGGTTTATTCATCAGCCACCCACAGGAGGAGTCTTTGCCATCAACATTGCAAACTCCATCTGACTGACATTTACTAGCATTGCATAACGCCAAGGAGCACAACACACACACACACACACACACACACACACACACACACAGACACACTCACACAACACATAAAGTCACATTCCCACTCCACAAAATAAATTAACAAATAATAAGGTGCATTTACCTCACAAGTTAAAAAGTAAACAGTATAATGCTGCTGGCGCTTCATATGTGATGAGACCTGGGTGGTGGCAGGGAATTCAGTAGTCTTACATCCTGGGGGAAGAAGCTGTTTCCCATCCTACCAGTACTCGTAGTACCTCCTACCTGATGGTAGGGGGGAGTCACAAAACTACAATCTCATTAGGTCTAAAGAGTTTACCTTCCCTCCCTCCCCCCACCCCACTTTGGGAGTGAATTGGACAGATAAGCTCAAAGGTAAATTATGTAAGCCTGCGACTGGTCAAAACAAGCGTAAGAAGGGTGATGAAGGAGGGAGAAAATGCTGTGGAAAATGTGGGTATTGTACTGACAACTGGTTGCTGGTTTTCCAATTTGAGGAGTTGCGACTGTACACATTTGGGCTAAGGCAAGTGTAAAATCCTCCTGGCCTTACTGATCACAGAATGTCTGTGAGAAAGAGGGGAAAAAAATAAGAGATTTGCTTTATTTGTCATGTGTAAGTTGAAACATACGATGAAATGCGTTCTTTTGCAACAAAACCAGCACAGTCTGAGGGTGTACTGGGGGCAGCCCGCAAGTGTCGCCATGCTTCCAGAACCAACATGGCACGCCCACAACTGATTAACCCTAACCGTATGGCTTTGGACTGTGGGAGGGAACCCATGAGGTCGTGGAGAGAACGTACAAATTCTTTACAGATGGCAGCAAGAATTGAACACTGATCAGTGATCACTGGTGCGGTAGAGAGATTGCCGAAACCGCTATGCTGCCATGATGCTCTAAAAAATGATACCACATTGACATAGTGAAAGTTGTGTAAGTAACTGGGTGGATACATTTCTTTTTACTGTGAATCGTAACACACAGTATGAAGTTACAAAGTTTCAAATTTTACTGATCAGTTATGTCCTTTGGAAAAATCCGTTGCTGCGTGGTATCGATTGGAATACGGAATGCAGTCAGTTGGAAGGTGACTGGACTTTGAGGAAGGGTCACTGAGGAAGGTTCACTGAGCTCTCAATCTGAATTTACTTTACTTCTTTAGAAATGCAGTGCAGAACAGGCCCGTGCAGCCCGCTGAGCCATGCCAGCCAGCAAACCCACCAGTTTAACCCCAGCCTAGTCACAGGACACTTTACAATGACCATTTAACCCACTGATTGGTAGTCTTTGGACTGTGGGAGGAAACCAGAGCATCCGGAGGAAACCCACGCGGTCCATGAGGACAAAATACAGACTTTCTTACAGGTGGCACTGGAAATGAACTCTGAACTCTGGACTGAGCTGTAATGACGTCGTGCTAACGGCTAGTTTACTGCTTATTACTGTAGTTGGGAGGAAACTGATGACCTGGTCAATCAAGCTCAATATAACCAGCCAAGGATGGGTGTGTAATCTCTGACACCTTCTCAGCATATTTATTGCACCTACTGTGCATAATTACTGACATCTCTTGAGGTATATTTATTGCCGATTTGAGCATATTAAACAGCCTCAAGTACAGTTACTACCCTTCAACCATCAGGCTTCTGAACCACCTTCAACATAGAGATTGCTTGCCTGACCATGTCAAGGACATCGTCAAAAGGCGATACCTCAGAAAGGTGGCATCCATGAATAAGGATGTTCCCCCTCCCATACCTTATCAACCAGGATAGGCCCTCTTCTCATTGCCACCATTAAGGAGGAGGGACAGAAGCCTGAAGGCAGACACTCATCATTTTAGTAACAGCTTCTTCCCCTCCATCAACAGATTTCTGAATAGACAATGAACCTATATACTATTTTTCCCTCTCTTTTGCACTTATTTATTTAATTTAATTTTCTCTATAGATTTATTATTTATAAATAATAAGAAAAATAAGAAATTTATTTTATTTATACACAGTATATATTTTTCTTACCGTGACATAGTATTTTTATTATGTATTGTACTGTACTGCATGTGGGCACATGGCCAAATGGTTAAGGCATTGGACTAGCGAGATGAAGGTCGTGAGTTCAAGCCCCAGCTGAGGCAACGTGTTGTGTCCTTGAGCAAGGCACTTAATCACACATTGCTCTGCGATGACACTGGTGCTAAGCTGTATGGGTCCTAATGCCCTTCCCTTGGACAACATTGGTGTCGTGGAGAGGGGAGTCTTGCAGCATGGGCAACTGCTGGTCTTCCATACAACCTTGCCCAGGCCTGCGCCCTGGAGAGTGAAGACTTCCCAGGCGCAGATCCATGGTCTCGCAAGACTAACGGATGCCTTTACTAACTAATTTTACTGTACTGCTCCTGCAAAACAACAAATTTCACAATATCTGCCAGTGATATTAAACCTGATTCACGCACCTCAACACTAAACTGATTCCCTAACCTCTGAACTCACTTTCAAGGACTCCACAAATCATGTTCTCAGTATTATTTATTTACTTTTAGTATTTTTTTTATTTGTACATAGGTTGCTTCTCAGTCTTTATGCATCGTTTTTCATTGATTCTATTATATTTATCTGTTCTGCTGTGAATGCCTGCAAGAAAATGGATCTTAGGACAGTAAATGTTGATGTGATACTGTATGTACGTTGATAATGAATTTACTTCAGAATTTGAACAAAGTTGCATTTTTGAACATATTCAGACAAAATTATTGCCAAATTTACTGATTTCTATTGATACCCTCTAGCGGTTCGTTCATCAGCCCCCCACAGGAATAGCCTTTGCCACCAACTTTGCAAACTCCATCAGACCGATACTTACTACCGTTGCCATCACCCAACACCAGTAAGAACTCTGCTTCTCACCTCCACACAACTGCTGCTAATAAACACATGCGATGACACAAATTAGATCCAGGATTAAACTGCTCAGCCCTTTGGCATTCAATAAGATCACAGCTGATCTGACTGCAAACTCAAACGGCATCCTCGCCTATCCACAGTAACGTGGCATCCCTTTGCGGCCGCCCTCCACAGTAAAGGTCATCTGAACGGCAGCAACTGAGCTGCATTATGCAGATGGCACTTGCATTTGCTCACACTTTGAGACCGAACTCCAGGCAATTGTTGACTTGCTCATTGAAGCATATCAGAGTATGAAACTCCTAAGCATAGCTCCCAGTCATTGCTGAATTAACTGATTCTAGGCAGAACATGAGGAAATCTGCAGATGCTGGAAATTCAAGCAACACACACAAAATGCTGGTGGAACACAGCAGGCCAGGCAGCATCTATGGGAAGAAGTACAGTCGATGTTTCAGGCTGAGACCCTTCGTCAGGACTAACTGAAGGAAGAGGTAGTAAGAGATTTGAAAGTGGGGGGGAGGGGGAGATCTGAAATGATAGAAGATAGGAATGGGAGGGATGGAGCTAAGAGCTGGGAAGTTGATTGGCAAAAGGGATACAAGGCTGGAGAAGGGAGAAGCTCATGGGATGGGAGGCCTAGGGAGAAAGAAAGGGGGAGGGGAGCCCAGAGGATGGGCAAGGAGTTATAGTGAGAGGGACAGAGGGAGAAAAAAGAGAGAAGAAAAGAAGAAGAAAAATAATAAATAAATAAACAAACAAACAAACTAATAAATAAATAAACAAGGGATGGGGTAAGAAGGGGAGGAGGGAAATTAACGGAAGTTAGAGAAATCACTGGTCATGCCATCAGGTTGGAGGCTACCCAGACAGAATATAAGGTGTTGTTCCTCCACCCTGAGTGTGGCTTCATCTTGACAGTAGAGGAGGCCATGGATTGACATATCAGAATGGGAATGGGACGTGAAATTAAAATGAGTGGCCCTTGGAAGATCCTGCTTTCTCTGGCGGACAGAGCGTAGGTGTTCAGCGAAATGGTCTCCCTATCTGCGTTGGATCTCACCAATATATAGAAGACCACATTGGAAGCACTGGATGCAATATAGCACCCCAGCCAACTCACAGGTGAAGAGTCAGCTTGCTCCTGCCCCACTGAACTCATTTCTACATACCTTGACACTGTTTTATCCCCCCTTGTTCAATCCCTTCCCACCTATGTTCGTGACACTTCTCATGCTCTGAATTTTTTCAATGATTTTAAGTTCCCTGGTCCCCCCCACTTTATTTTCACCATGGATGTCCAGTCCCTATATACCTCCATCCCCCACCAGGAAGGTCTCAAAGCTCTCAGCTACTTTTTGGATTCCAGACCTAAACAGTTCCCCTCTACCACCACTCTCCTCCATTTGGTGGAATTAGTCCTTACTCGTAATAATTTCTCCTTTGGCTCCTCCCACTTCCTCCAAACTAAAGGTGTAGCCATGGGCACCCGTATGGGTCTCAGCTATGCCTGCCTTTTTGTTGGCTTTGTGGAACAATCCATGTTCCAAGCCTATACTGCTATCTGTCCCCCACTTTTCCTTCGCTACATCGACGACTGCTTTGGCGCTGCTTCCTGCACGCATGCTGAGCTTGTTGACTTCATTAACTTTGCCTCCAACTTTCACCCTGCCCTCAAGTTTACCTGGTCCATTTCCGACACCTCCCTCCCCTTTCTTGATCTTTCTGTCTCTGTTTCTGGAGGCAGCTTATCTACTGATGTCTACTATAAGCCTACTGACTCTCATAGCTATCTGGACTATTCCTCTTCTCACCCTGTCTTTTGCAAAAATGCCATTCCCTTCTCGCAATTCCTCCGTCTCCGCCGCATCTGCTCTTAGGATGAGGTTTTTCATTCCAGGACAAAGGAGATGTCTTCCTTTTTTAAAGAGAGGGGCTTCCCTTCCTCCACCATCAACTCTGCTCTCAAACATATCTCTCCCATTTCACGTACATCTGCTCTCACTCCATCCTCCCGACACCCCACTAGGAATGGGGGTCCCCTTGTCCTCACCTACTACCCCACCAGCCTCCGGGTCCAATATATAATTCTCTGTAACTTCTGCCACCTCCAATGGGATCCCACCACCAAACACATCTTTCCCTCCCCCCCCTTGCTGCTTTCCGCAGGGATCGGTCCCTATGCAACTCCCTTGTCTATTCATCCCCCCCATCCCTTCCCACCGATCTCCCTCCCGGCACCTTGTAAGCGGAACAAGTGCTACACATGCCCTTACACTTCCTCCCTCACTACCATTCAGGGCCCCAGACAGTCCTTCCAGCTGAGGCGACACTTCACCTGTGAGTCAGCTGGTGTGATATACTGCACCCGGTGCTCCCGGTGAGGCCTCCTATATATTGGTGAGACCCGACGCAGACTGGAAGACCGTTTCACTGAACATCTACTCCCCCTCCTGTCTTCTCCTATCATTTTGGATCTCCCTTTCCCCCTCCAACTTTCAAATCTCTTACTATCTCTTCTTTCAGTTAGTCCTGACAAAGGGTTTCAGCCCGAAACGTCGACTGTACTTCTTCCTATGGATGCTACCTGGCCTGCTGTGTTCCACCAGCATTTTGTGTGTGTTGCTAGGTAGAACATACTTGGATTCAAAAGTCAATATTCCTGAGATCCTGTTCCTGGTCACTATTCCCATTGATTTTATTTTAATTATTCAGTGATACAGGCTTTTCCGTCCTTTTGAGTCGCGCCGCCCAACAACTCACTGATTTAAACCCCAGCCTAATAACAGGTCAATTTACAATGACCAATTGACTTGCCAACCAGTACATCTTCGGACTATGGGGGGAAACCAGGAGGAGAAGATGGCGGTGCGACACAGCTTGCAGCGGCCACTCCGGTGAATAATATCTGCTATCTGTCAAGTAGGGTGCCGTGCACAATCCTGATTGATGGAGATAGATGTGAGAGTACGGAGGAACATCTAGAGAAACTTCTGAAATGCCTGCTTCGCTGCCGCTGTGCGATCCAGAATCTCTGGAGGAGAAGGCCCTGAGTCCTTGGCTTTGCTTGTTGCTCGGTGGCCGGGCTGAGGTCGAAGTGCTTGGCAGAGGATGGTGCTCGTGAGGCTGTATTAGAGGGGCTGGTCGGAGGCTCGAAGTTTTCGGGTGGACTCAGAGTCGGCTGTGGTTGGGTGCTTCCAATGCATTGGCAAGTTGTCGGCGCCTGGAGGTTTATGGCAGGGAGAGTTTCTCCCTTTTGCCGCCTGCTATCAGGGCTATCGGAAGTCGATGGGGACTTTGAGACTTTTTTTTTTACCGTGCCCATGGTCTGCCCTTTATCAAATTATGGTATTGTTTTGCACTGCTGTAACTATATGTTATAATTATGTGGTTTTGTCAGTGTTAGTCTTTGGTTTGTCCTGTTTTTTTTGTGATATCACTCTGGAGGAACATTGTATTATTTCTTAATGCATGCATTTCTAAATGACAATAAATGAGGACTGAGTGTCCTCATAATCTTTAAAAAAAACCCCATGTGCACACAGGAAGGAACATACCAACTTGCTTACAGAGTATGCTGGAATTGAACTCTGAACTCCGGCGCCACGAACTGTGATAGTGTCGTGGTAACAACTACACTACCGTGGCGCCCCATGGCATGATCTGTTCACTTTGTTTCTCTTCCCACTCTGTGGCCTGACTTGCTGAGTATTTCCAGCATTTTCTGTCTTTGTATTAAAATGTGTAGTTACAAGAAATTTCTGACTTTGTTTGCCTTGATTCATATTTATCAGCTCCACATATATATGAAGTAGCAGAGAATAAATGTGAAATTGCACTCACCATAAGTGTGAATTTTTGGGGATGGAAGCAGTTAAAAATAAAGAACCCATAAAATATAATCTAATTAGACCCCAATATTTCAAGGCAATTGGCAGCCTTGCAGAAGTACTAATACCCTACTGCCTCCAAAAATCACAAATTACCTCTTGAAGTATTGTCCATTGAACTACTTGTTAATCAAGTTCAAATGATTTTCATAAAACAGACAATTATTGATTTTCAAATGGGCGATGACAGGTATATTTTGCAAAACAATATTCTCTGCTAATAGAAGTGACTTACATTCCAAAAAATAGGATATGGATGAGAATTATAAATCATTTGTGTGTTTTACTTGCAGTATTCCTGTCAGCTGAACTTCTTGATCAAATGACTATGCTATGTTGTAATCATTCTCAGGTATTCATTATTCAACAGATGGAACACCCACCTTTTCATTTTTTATGAACCAATTTAATTTAATTGGTAAGCAAATACAGTACTATGTTTTGAAGACGACTACTTTAAAATTTGAAATTTGGATTTATTGCTTAAGAGTATGGTTTTGATGACCTCTCGCACCAAATGACACTGTTCTTCTGATAAGTAAAAGAAAATTATCCAAGAGCATAAAAAGCCACTCATTTTAAAAACCTCATCCCTCAGATTGGATCATTTGCAATTCACTTCATCATAGATTCCTGCTGCTCATCACATTTAAATCTGTAATGGAATATGCTGTTTAAATATTTAGACATTTCAAAGGTAACTACAACTGTGGAATATTAATGCAACACAACATCATTACTAATTGCCACTGCTTGTGACAAATGAAAATCCTGTTTATACATACCCTTGTAAATTCTATGGTGTTTTGCTAGTCTTAAGAAAAAGCATCCTTTCTTCTTAAAGAAATATTTTATTACCTATATCACAAAATTCTGAATCATGCATTACTAAATGACAATAAAAGGGGACTGCGTGTCCTCAGAATCATAATCATAATATCACTGGCATATGTCATGAAACTTGTTAATTTTGCAATATCAGTATAATAGAAAAAAAACTGTGAATTACAGTAAGTATCTAGGTAGATTAAATAAGTGGCACAAAAAATAGAAATAAACCAAGTAGTGAGGTCATGTCCATGGGTTCAATGTCAACTCTGAAATTAGATGATAGAGGAGGAGAAGCTGTTCCAGAATCCAGAATCTTTGAGTGTGTGCCTGCGCGCTTCTGATGGTAGCAATGAGGACAAGGCTTGTCCTGGGTATTGGGGATCCTGACTGATGGATGCCGCTTTTTTGAGGATTCGCTCCTTGAAGATGTCTTGAATACTACTGAGGCTAGTACCCGTGATGGAGATAACTAAGTTTACAACTCTGCAGCTGACTTCGATCCTGTGCAGTAGCAACACCCCGCCCCCCCCCCCATACCAGACGGTAATGCAGCCAGTTAGGATGCACTCCGCAGTACATTTGTAGAAATTTGTGAGAGTTTTAGGTGACAATCAATTATAAAATTATAAAATAATAATGGAGACAAAGGAGTTCAGATCTGACAAAAATTTTCCATCAAAATCATGACAAGGCTAATTTTGATGTTAATTTGGTTAACAATGCCAATTATTTCATTAAAGTAATTGACAAATCTTGTTCCTTGTCCTATCATGTAGATATCAAATAAATTTATACAGTTGTTCGAATCATTTCACATCTTGCATATCATCAGAAAAGTATGACAAAGTAAAGTCCCTCCGACAATGAAAATAAAATCATTACCAGTGTAGGGTCTCAGTCCCTAGGAGTTTAAAAAGCTAAATCATTTTCCTATTTTCCATCTCTTTTAATACAATTTTCTACATATTTTTCCACCATCAAGGACATCTTCCAAAGTGCCTCAAGAAGGCAGCATCCATCATTAAGGACCTTCACCATCAGGGACAAGCCTTCTCTTCATTACTACTGTCAGCTAGGAGGTGCAGGAGCCTGAAGACTCACGCTCCACATTTTAGAAACAGCTTCTTCTCCTCCACCATTAGATTTCTGAACAGCCCATTAACTCATGAACACTACCTCACTATTCCTTTTTTGCACTATTTATTTATTTTTTATTGTACCCTACAGTATTTTTTATAACTTACACTGTGCTGTAGCCACAAAACAACAAATTTCATAACTTACTTCAGTAATAATAAGCCTGATCCTGATTCAGACTTTTTTCTCTGTGCTTGATTTGTCATTCTGATTTAAACGTCCTTACAAAGGAAATACATAGTCGCTCCAGGACCCGCTTAGTCAGCTCACAGATGCACTTCGCTATTCCAAACTTCAAACCATGTGATGGCAATATGAATTGTCGAACTGGATCCAAGGTTGTCCAGACAATTGGATGCTGAGCGTAGTGGTGGATGGATGCTCTCCTGACTGGGAATCTTCACCAAGCAATGTACTGTACTGCAGGAACTGCTGCTTTGTTGTTTGTATTCAATGTAAATTAGTTGATTATATTATTACTAGGTTTGCAAATGATATGAAAATTGGTGAAGTCATAGATAGCAACAAAGCTTATTTAGAGATTACCTTCAGATTATTCAGAGGTAATCTTCAGAATTCAGATTTCTGAATGGACAACAAGCTCATGTTGCACTACTTGATTAATTTCATTTTTGAAAACATATTTTATTGTAATTTATAGCTTTTTATTATTATGTATTGAGATGTACTGCAATAAATAGTAATTTAAAAACTATGACTTTTTTGTACTTCCAAGAGGACCAGAACCCTGTGTGCCTCAATGACCCAGAGAGCTATGCCGACTGGGGTCAGGGCTTTATGCTTTGGCTCTTGGTAGGGTCACCCATGCCAAACAGGTCAAAGGGCAGGGGGCGTACTAAGAGTGGTCTGCCAGGTTCGGGGGTTCAACTCAGGGCTAAAAATCCTGACTGGTAAAACAAAAATGTTACAGGAACAGCAATGAAGAAACCTTCTACATGTGAGTGTGATGGTATTCCCAAGTCTCCACCCGGGACTTGTATGGCTGGCAGTATTGAAAACTGAAAGGAAGTTATTGGCACGATGAAGGAAGCCCTGAACACCGCCAGAGATGGAGGACCTTCTTGATGTAACAGGTAGTAAGTAAGTATAAATTTTTATATTGTGAAATCTGTAAAACAAATTCATGACGTATGCCAGTGATATTAAACCTGATACTGCTTTTAATTCTGATATAAGTCAACAGGAAACACACATAAAATGCTGGAGGAACTCAGCAGGCCAGACAGCATCTATGGAAATGAGTACAGTGGACATTCTGGGCCGAGACCCTTCATCAGGATCCTTCCTCCAGCATTTTGCATGTGTGTTGCTTAGATTTCCAGCGTCTGCAGATTTTCTCTTGTTCTAAATCTGCAGGGAAACTGGGCAGAGCAATGGCAGATGGAATCTAACGCAGACAAGTTGTGGTGAAGTAATTTAGGAAGTCAAATGGCTGGAGAAAGAGTTTTTGGTATACAGCGAGACTTTGGGGTTCAAGTCCATAGCTCTCTGAATGTGGTGACACAGATGGATAGGGCAGTGAAAAAGTCACTTACTATCCTTGCTTTCATAAGCCAAGGAATTGAGTAAGAGTTGGGGCATCATGTTGCAGTTGTACAAAGCATTTGGGGGGACTGTACTTAAAGAACAGTTCTGGTCACCACACTTCAGGAACAGTAGAAACAGTGCAGAAGAGATTCACTGGGATGGAATGCATGTATGGAGAAATTGCACAGATTGGTTTTATATTAACTTGAATGTAGGAGGTTGATAGATAACCTTATAAAGATAACCAAAATTATGTGGTTTGTAAAGTTATGTTAAAACTATATAATCTATTTTTCCCAGGACATAGAGTGTAGAACTAAAGAGAATAGTTTCAGGGTGAAATAGGATAAATTTAAAGGACAACTGAAGGGCAGATTTTCACGCAGAGTGGTGAATATTTGGAAGAAACAGCTCCATTGCAATGGAGGCACAACTGCAACATTTAAAAAGAATTTAGACAGATGCCTGGAAAATAAAGGCGTAGAGGGATATGGGCATAATGAGGACAAATGGAATAGCATAGAAAGGCATCACAGTCGGCATTAGGGCATATTTTTACAAGGTGCAAGGTTCAAGATTCAAGATTGTTTAATTTCATTTCCAGTACATAAGTGCAAAGGAGAATGAAATAATTGTTACTCTGGATCTGAAGCAGCACAAAATAACACAATAAGATAAAGAACACAATAATAAAAACACAATTAATATAAATAGAAATATATAAGAATGCGTTGGCCAAGTGGTTAAGGCGTTGGTCTAGTGATCTGAAGGTCGTTAGTTCGAGCCTCAGCTGAGGCAGTGTGTTGTGTCCTTGAGCAAGGCACTTAACCACACATTGCTCTACGACGACATCGGTGCCAAGCTGTATCGGCCCTAGTGCCCTTCTCTTGGACAACATCAGTGGCGTGGAAAGGGGAGATTTGCAGCATGGGGAACTGACTGCCTTCCATACAACCTTGCCCTGGAAACTTTCCAAGGTGCAAATCCATGGTCTCACGAGACTAACGGATGCCTATAAGAATGCTAAATACATACAGTACTGTGCAAAAAGTCTTATGCGCTCTAGATTTTTGATATGGTTTCAGATGGTATGGCCTCCATTGAACCTGACCTCAACGTAATTGAAACTGTCTGGAGAGACAGAAGCAATCGAGACAACCAAAGTCTGCAGCAGAACTGTGGAAGTTCTCCAAGATGCTTGGAACAACCTAACAGCTGACTTTCTCATAAAACTGCACGGCAGTGTAACTAAGAGAAATGAAGAAGTTTTAAAGGCAAAGAGTAACCACACCAAATAATGATTCGATTTAGTTTTTTACTGTTTACTGCTCTTTATATAATTTTTTGATATTTAGAGACTTTTCATTTCATTATTTTTGAAAGCATCTTCACTTTACAGCATTTTTTAATATGTGACTTAGACTTTTGCCCAGTATTGTAGATTGATTGTATGTCCAGAAAGTGTTGTGAGGTTCATAAGATGACTCTGCCAGGAAATGATAAAGTAGAGGTGGTCCGGGTTGTGGTGTTGATTATCTTCACTGCTTGGTGAAAGTATCCGTTTTTGAGTCCAGTGGTCCTGGTGTGGATGCTACATAGTCTCCTCCCTAATGGGAGTGGGACAAACAGTCCACGAGCAGGGTGTATGGGAACCTTCATGATGTTACTGGCCCTTTCCTGGCACCTTTCTGTATAAATGCCTTTGACGGTGGGTAGGCTGGTGCTGGTGATCTGTTGGACAGTTCTGATGACCCGTTGTAGAGTCATCCTGTCCACCACAGTGCAGTAATGCAGCATGTTTGGATGTGCATCTGTAGAAGGTCGCTAGTACAGATGTGCATAGTCCAGCTCTCTTCAGAAAGTAGAGGCGTTGATGAGCTTTCCTGATCATGTAAAATGTGTTCTGGGACCATGAGGGGTTGTGTAAGATGTGCACTCCTATTAGTTTGAAACTGCTTGCAGTTTCCACTGCTGTGCCCCCGATGGAAAGATGGGTTTGAGTAGTATGAGTTCTTCCAAAATCGATAACCATTTCCTTTGTCTTGTTGACATTAAGGTAGAGGTTATTTGCCTGGCACCAGGCCCGAAGCTGTTCCACCTCCTCTCTGTAGGCTGTCTCATTGTTGTTGGTTATGAGCCTCACCACTGTCGTGTCATCAGTAAACTTGACAATGTGTTTGGCCATGCAGTTATGTGTGAGCAGAGTGTACAGCAATGGGCTCAGCACACAGTCCCGGGGGGCGGGGGGGGCACCTTGTTGAGGATGATGGGGAGGGAGGAGCAGGCGTGCATCCTGACTATCTGAGGTCCTCTAGTTAGGAAGTCCAACACCCAGTTGCGCAGTTGTACACTTAGACCAAGGCCTAGGGGTTTGTTCACCAAGGACTGTGGGACAGCAGTGTTGAATGATGAACTGAAATCCAGAAACTATATTCTGACATAAACGTCCTTGTTTTCTAGGTGTGTCAGGTGTGCTTTGGCATCTGTTGTTGAGCGGTTCTGTTGGTAAGCATATTGTTGAGGGTCCAGTGTGGCAGGAATGGATTTATGATGTGCGCCATTTGATGATTGGTACCCGTGCCACTGGGCAGTAGCTGTTTAGTTCACAATCCTCTTCGACTAACCACCCAACTTCTAATACAATTTATCATGAGTCACACTATGTGTGCTGTCATAGATAACTTCCTTATCTTATTTAATGAAACTAACCATCTACATCATCTAAAAGATCAGTTCTAAACACACCATTTATATTGTGCTAATCATGCCAACTGATTCATGTGACTTCAGAGTGATTGTGGGGAAAGTAAGAAAAGCTTAAGGCAGGAGAAGTTTTAATGCAGGTTCAAATAAAGTATTGAGATGAATATAGTTACTCCTCTTATATTGTGCGGTGTCTAAGAGTTACAAGGTGGCCAGGACTGGGCGCTCAATATTCCAGGTTATCTTGTGTTCCAAAACAACAGCCAATGGGGAAAGGAGATGAACTGGCATTGTTATTAAGGGAAGGTATCAAAGCAGTGTTGAGTTGTAAAATAGAAGCACTGGATTGAAATCACTTATAGCAGCAGAAAGAAGACATAAGACCATAAGATATAGGAGCAGAATTGAGCTAGTTTGTCCATTGAGTCTGCTCTGCCATTTCATTGTGGCTGATCCATTTTCCCTCTCAACTGCACTTTCCTGCCTTCTCCCACATCCCTTCATGCCCAGAATAATCAAGATTCTATTAATGGTTCAATTGTTCAATATACAAACTGAAATTAAGGAAACAGAGAGCCTGCAGAGAGACTTAGTTAGTTTAGGGGAATGGGCAAAGAAGTAGCAAATGAAATACAATGTTGGAAAGTGTATGGTCATACACTTTGGTGGAAGAAATAAACGGGCAGACTATTATGTAGATGGGGAGAGAATTCAAAATGCAGAGATGCGAAGGGACTTGGGAACCCTTGTGCAGGATACCCCAGAGGTTAATCTTCAGGTTGAGTCAGTGCTGAAGAAGGCGAATGCAATGTTGGCATTCATTTCTAGAGGTATAGAATATAAGACCAGGGATGTGATATTGAGGCTCTATAAGGCACTCGTGAGATCACACTTGGAGTATTGTGTGCCGTTTTGGGCTCCTTATTTTAGAAGGGATATACTGACATTGGAGAGGGTTCAGAGAAGATTCACAAGAATGATTCCAGGAATGAAAGGGTTACCGTATGAGGAACGTCTGGCAGCTATTGGGCTGTATTCCCTGGAGTTCAGGAGAATGAGGGGGGAATCTCATAGAAACATTCTGAATGTTAAAATGCCTGAACATATTAGATATGGCAAAGTTATTTCCCATGTCAGGGGAATCTAGGACAAGAGGGCACGACTTCAGGATTGAAGGACATCCATTTAGAACAGAGATGAGGAGAAATTACTTTAGTCAAAGGGTGATGAATTTGTGGAATTTGTTGCCATGAGTGGCTGTGGGGGCCAAGTCATTGGGTGTATTTGAGGCAGAGATGGATAGGTTCTTGATTAGCTGGGGCATCAAAGGGTATGGGGATGACTGGAAGAATTGGACCAGCCCATGATTGTATGTCAGAGCAGACTCGATAGGCCAAATGGCCTACTTCTGCTCCTATATCTTATGGTCTTATGGTCTAAATCCTAATTCTTCACAGACATCCATGAAATACAGAGAAAAAACCCAAAGAATGAATTACAAAAAAATTAGAACCCTAAAGGCTACCCTCCCCTCTCCCACGCACAAACAGCAGCAAAGCATCAACTCTTCCCCTTCCCCTCCCCTACTTATTCCAGCAGAAAGCATCAACCCCTCACCCCACCCACCATGCAAGCAATGGCAAGCCTCCAGAGACCATGATTTATAGTCCATCAAAAACTACTGCTCATCCCAACACCTTGACATCCCACAGGTCCCCTCTCTCACTAATGAGGGAGAGAGAGAGATACTGCTCCTGCAACAACGAGATGGGAGGCCAGCAGGTCACTGTTCTGCTGTTACAGTGCCTTAAATATACCAAATGACATGGCCTTCAACTCATTACATTGGACTTTTGACTACTCCATAGTCAATAAGCCCCAAAGTGTGACCTCTCGATGGAGTGGAACAAAAAGTTGGAACTGTCTTTGACATGTCTGATGGGAACTGCAATTATCATGGAAGATTTTAATCTTCATATTGAATGGATGAAAAAAATTGACAAGTGTATCTTTAAGGACGAATCTGTGGAGTGCATCAGGGATTGCTTCATAGAATAGTATGTTATGGAACCTATCCAGGTACGGGCTATTTTAGATTTGGTCATGAGTAATGAGAATGGATTACAAAGAGATTTTATAGTTAAAGATTCCCTTGGAGGCCGTGACCACAATTTAAGCCCATAAGATCATAAAATATAGGAGCAAAATTAGGCCATTTCACCCATCGAGTATGTTCCGCCATTTCATCATTGGCTGATTAATTTTCCTCCTTTGCCCCAATCCTCTGCTTTCTCCGCAAATCCCTTCATGCCCTGACTAATCAAGAATCTATCAACCTCTGCCTTAAATATACCCAATGACTTGCCTTCATAGCCGCATGTGGCAATAAATTCCACAGGTTCACCACTCCCGGGCTAAAGAAATCCCTTCTCTTCTCCATTCTAAAAGGATGCGCCTCTATTCTGAGGCTGTGTCTTCTGGTCCTACCTGTCAACTTAATTATAATAATTATGATCGTATTAAGGTGAAGTTGTCTAAGGTGGACTGGGGAGATAAGTTCAGAAACCATTCAGTTAGTGAACAGTGGCAGATATTCTAAATGCTCAGAGTTCATCTTATTCAGGAGGAAATTATTCCACTTAGATAGAGGAAATCTATGAAAAAGAGGTGTAATCTGTCAGCAGTAAAGAAGGTCAAGGATAAAGGTTAAATTGAAAAGTAGGTCATACAAAGTGGCAAGGGCTGTGAAGTTTTAGGCTCCAATAATGAAAGACTTAAAAAAAACCTCAAAAAATGAGAAAATTAAATTTCAGAAAGTACTTGCATGTAATATCGAAACAAATGGAAAGAATTTCTACTGATGTTTAAATTTAAAGATTCAAAGTACAGTATACAACCCTGAGATTTGTCTTCCCCACAGACGGACATTAGCCGGCTGGTACTGTAGTGACATCAGCACTGGACTCTGAGGTAAATGGTCTCAGGTTCAAATCCGGCCGGCTCCTTGCACACTTTCCATCTGTGTAACTCGGCCTTGTAAGAAACAGCCAAATGCTACAGAAATGTCAAAAATGTACTCGATACGCCACAAGGTGTGAAAAAGAACAGCACCAGACAGGTACTGTTCAAAGAAAGAAAATCATGGAACCTGTCCAAAGTAAAACAGTACACAACCCCCCAACCCTCCCCCACACACAATAAAAAAAACAAATCCTGCAAACGGTAACAAAAGAGCGAAAAACACAGAATATAAAACACAAAATCAAAAGAGTCCACGCATATTGTTGAGCTCAGTGTTCATTACCTACAGGCGGCCCTGATTCAAAATCGCCCAAAATAGCAACAAAAAAACAGAGCGACCAGAAACCAGAAACACACCATAATGTGAGCTACAGAGCACAAACCACAAACCACATCGATTACACCTTGCCCAAGACCCAATCCTCCAAAAGCATCATGGGAGAGAGAGAGAGCATCCGAATGCAGGGGCCTTCCTCTGGCAGCAGTGCGTGAGAGGCTGGTAGACAGCGCTGAGCGTACTTTCATCTTCCGAACTTGCCTTAATGATTTCAATCTTCTTCGGTGCTTTAATCGCAAGTTACTGCCTGCTATGCCGGTGGCGTTAAGGGGAGCAATGAAGGCCCTCCATCTCTCGCTGTCCTTGGCCACCTTTTTCATTGTGCTTCAGGTGTGGTTCAGGATCCTCATTTTTACCAAGTTGCCTTTGGTCCTCCTATGTTTCCTCCGCCCTTCAAGAGTACAATGAAGTGCGGTCTCGTTGACGGAGTTGGCCTCTCTTCTCATCACATGCCCAATCTACCTCCTTCATTTCCTCATGATGGTTGTGGCCTTGTCCTCTTGGAGATACTGAAGGAGTAGTGGGTGTGGTTGGAGATTTTTCTTGGCCAGAGAATACAGAGGATCTTCCATAGGCTCATGGTGTGGAATGATGACAGGTCATTCTTTGTCATGCGCCAGCATTCTGACCCGTAAAAGAGTATGGACAGAACCGAGCTCTGGTACAGCTTCACCTTGGTGTGGACACTCGCCTTCCTGAGTATAAACAGTTGCTGCCTTTAGTCTGCCAGACCCCGGTATATGTAGGTTGTAACGATGCATTTCCTCTGTTTCTGCTGTCATTTGTGCTAGCTTGCCATTGTTGTACATGGCTTGTACATTCAAAAAGCCAGTTTTGGTCTTGATCTTGGCAGTGTTCAGGCTTCCTTCATTGTGCCAGTTGCTTCCCCTTGGTTTTCACCACTGTCAGTTAGGCAAATCCCGGGTGGAGACTCAGAAATACCTTTGCACTCAGATATAGGATTCTTCATTGTTGTTTCCAAAACAATTTTTGTTTGGCCAGTTAAGGTTGTTAGCTGTGAGCTGAACCCCCATTCCTGGAGAACCTGTGAACCACACCTATTAGTCTGGCCTCTACCCTTTGACCTGTTTGGCATGGGCAACCCTACCGAGAGTCAAAGCACAAGGATCTGACTCCAGCCAATGTAGCTCTCTGGGTCATTGAGACACGTGGGTCTCCAAACTATGACAAGGTTGTGGTCCTCTTGTAGGTTAATCCACAAGATTGGTGAGAAACTGAGTCAATCATGGTCTCCAGCCTTCTTGGCCTTGAGGGTGCAAGCCTCTTGGAACACCCTCAGAGACAGCAAAAGTGCCAAATTGCTCAATCAAATAGGAAGAAGGTAGATAGATCATAAACACAAGAAATTCTGCAGATGCTGGAAATCTAAAGCAACACACACAAAATGCTGGAGGAACACAGCAGGTCAGGTAGCATCTATGGAATTGAGTAAACCGTCAATGTTTTGGACTGAAACCCTCCTTCAGGATTGAAGTTAGCTAAAGTGAGTGTGGGACCTCTAGAGAATGCGACTGGTGCATTAAAAACAGAAAATAATTTTAGCTTTGTTAAAAAGAATGCTGCAGCCCCATTGTGAAGGACACTGCAGGTGCCCCTTAGGTAACAGATTGGCTAATTTCAAATGACAGAAAGGGAATTATAAAAATCTGAATTGTTAGAGAAACTTGTAGGGCTTGAGGCAAACAAATCACCAGGACCTCACAGCCTGTACTTGAAGATTTTAATGGAAGTGTTGGCAGAGACAGTGGACGCATTGTTTGAAAGTTTTCAAATCTCTTTAACTTCCAGAAGGACACCAGAAGTATGGCAAACTGCCAATGTGACTCACTTGTTCAGAACGGAAGGAAGACAGAAGTTGGGGGAACTACAGGCAAGTTAGTTCAATTACCTATTCTTGCCAAGATGCTGGAGTCAATCATCAAAGGGGAAATTTGGAGCACCGTGGTAGCATAGCGGTTAGTGCGACGCTATTGTAGGGTAATGTAATGGGTGGAACCATGTGCATAGTTCACAAATGCTGACATTGAGTTGGGGTTCATTTTAAGAGGCTGGTCTGATGTGATGAAGTAATGACGTGAAGCTTTTTACCATGCTTTATGTTCTGTGCTTGAACATAGAACATAGAATAGTACAGCACAGTACAGGCCCTTCGGCCCACAGTGTTGTGCCGACCCTTAAACCCTGCCTCCCATATAACCCCCCACCTTAAATTCCTCCAGCCTAGTAGTCTCTTAAATTTCACTAGTGTATCTGCCTCCACCACTGACTCGGGCAGTGCATTCCATGCACCAACCACTTTCTGAGTAAAATACTTTCCTCTAATATCCCCCTTGAACTTCCCACCCCTTACCTTAAAGCCATGCCTCTTGTATTGAGCAGTGGTGCCCTGGGGAACGGGTGCTGGCTGTCCTCTCTATCTATTCTTCTTAATATCTTGTATACCTCTATCATGTCTCCTCTTATCCTCCTTCTCTCCAAAGAGTAAAGCCCTAGCTCCCTTAATCTCTAACCATAATGCATATTCTCTAAACCAGGCAGCATCCTGGTAAATCTCCTCTGTACCCTTTCCAATGCTTCCACATCCTTCTTATAGTGAGGCGACCAGAACTGGACACAGTACTCCAAGTGCGGCCTAACCAGAGTTTTATAGAGCTGCATCATTACCTCGCAACTCTTAAACTCTATCCCTCGACTTATGAAAGCTAACACCCCATAAGCTTTTTTAACTACCCTATCTACCTGTGAGGCAACTTTCAGGGATCTGTGGACATATACCCCCAGATCCCTCTGCTCCTCCACACTACCAAGTATCCTGCCATTTACTTTGTACTCTGCCTTGGAGTTTGTCCTTCCAAAGTGTACCACCTCACACTTCTCTGGGTTGAACTCCATCTACCACTTCTCAGCCCACTTCTGCATCCTATCATTGTCTCTCTGCAATCTTCAACAATCCTCTACACTATCCACAACACCACCAACCTTTGTGTCATCAGCAAACTTCCAACCCACCCTTCTACCCCTACATCCAGGTCTTCAATAAAAATCATGAAAAGTAGAGGTCCCAGAACCGATCCTTATGGGACACCACTAGTCACAACCCTCCAATCGGAATGTACTCCCTCCACCACGACCCTCTGCTTTCTGCAGGCAAGCCAATTCTGAATCCACCTGGCCAAACTTCCGTGGATCCCATGCCTTCTGACTTTCTGAACAAGCTTACCGTGTGGAACCTTGTCAAATGCCTTACTAAAATCCATGTAGATCATATCCACTGCACTACCCTCATCTATATGCCTGGTCACCACCTCAACGAACTCTATCAGGCTTGTTAGACACAATCTGCCCTTCACAAAGCCATACTGACTGTCCCTGATTCTCTAAATGCCCATAGATCCTATCTCTAAGAATCTTTTCCAACAGCTTTCCCACCACAGACGTAAGGCTCACTGGTCTATAATTACCCGGACTATCCCTACTACCTTTTTTGAACAAGGGGACAACATTCACCTCCTCCAATCCTTCGGTATCATTCCCGTGGACAACGAGGACATAAAGATCCTAGCCAGAGGCTCAGCAATCTCTTCTCTCGCCTCGTGGAGCAGCCTGGGGAATATTCCGTCAGGCCCCGGGGACTTATCTGTCCTAATGTATTTTAACAACTCCAACACGTCCTCTCCCTTAATATCAGCATGCTCCAGAACGTCAACCTCACTCATCTTGTCCTCACCATCATCAAGTTCCCTCTCATTGGTGAATACCGAAGAGAAGTATTCATTGAGGACCTCGATCACTTCCACAGCCTCCAGGCACATCTTCCCACCTTTATCTCTAATCGGTCCTACCTTCACTCCTGTCATCCTTTTTTCCTTCACATAATTGAAGAATGCCTTGGGGTTTTCCTTTACCCTACTCGCCAAGCCCTTTTCATGCCCCCTTCTCGCTCTCCTCAGCCCCTTCTTAAGCTCCTTTCTTGTTACCCTATATTCCTCAATAGACCCATCTGATCCTTGCTTCCTAAACCTCATGTATGCTGCCTTCTTCCTCCTGACTAGATTTTCCACCTCACTTGTCACCCATGGTTCCTTCACCTTACCGTTCTTCATCTTCCTCACCGGGACAAATTTATCCCTAACATCCTGCAAGAGATCTCTAAACATCGACCACATGTCCATAGTACATTTCCCTGCAAAAACATCATCCCAATTCACACCCACAAGTTCTAGCCTTATAGCCTCATAATTTGCCCTTCCCCAATTAAAAATTTTCCTGTCCTCTCTGATTCTATCCTTTTCCATGGTAATGTTAAAGGTCAGGGAGTGGTGGTCACTGTCCCCCAGATGCTCATCCACTGAGAGATCTGTGACCTGATCCGGTTCATTATCTAGTACTAGATCTAGTATGGCATTCTCCCAGTCGGCCTGTCAACATACCGTGACAGGAATCTGTCCTGGACACTTAACAAACTCTGCCCCGTCTAAATTGGTTGACAATAAGTGAGTTGTTATGACTTGCCTTAAACTTAAAATGCCTCTGCCGTTTTATTTACAAAAACCTACACTGTTACAGACCGGGGCATCGGATTTCTGAGTACGATCCTGGCAGCCTGTGTAAGTCCCACCTGGACATTAAGTGTGTAAGGTAGTAGTGCAGGTCTACTTCATTAGTTAGTTGCTCACTGTTGGAGAAACTGAAGGAGCTGGACTTGGTGCAAATCATGCTACTGCTTACGTCAGAGGAGTCCGTGCATGAAGGTGGTGTGCAGTCTAGCGACAAGTGATCATCTTAGTTGCTATTCTTGTGATCGCACGATCCTGTTGGATGTTGTTAATGTGGAATACTGCAAGTGTGATTCACTCATTTATCGGCGGCCACTGAGGGAGCTGTGTGGCTTCGGTCATTGCAAGGACTAGGCCTCAAGCCGGGGTGTTGCCTGTTTCCAGCTGCCCAGGAGAGAGGCATTGGAGTGCCAGGGATGGTGAGGCATGGCATCCAGTGTTCGCTCGGCTGAAGACAAGCTGTATTGTGTTCCACTGCCTACTGCTGCAACATTCATGAACTCTGTGTGTTGGACTATTTTTTTTAAGCGACTGTACTTTGCTGATATCTTATATATGTTAGCTATCTTATATGTGCCACATGTGCCTTGTACTGTGTGTGAGTGTGGGCACTGTGTTTTGCTCCTTGGCCCCGGAGAAATGCTGCTTTGTTTGGCTGTATTCATGGGTATTTATGCATGGTTGAATGACAATAAAACTTGAACTTGAGAACTAGCATAGAAGAGAGAACCCTTGACAGCATCTCTTTGTTTGCCATTCCTGTGTTTTCACCCTCTTTCCTTTTGGAAGGGCAAGAATAGAGATGCTTTGTTGAGCACGTCTGCTCCATCCGCTAAAAGCGGAAGTTCCCAGTGGCCAAACATTTAAATTTCAATTCCCATTCTATTCTGACATATCAGTCCACGACTTCCTCCTGTGCCACAATGAAGCCACCCTCAGAGTGGAGGAGCAACACCTATATTCCGTCTGTGTAGTCTCCAACCCGATGGCATGAATATTGATTTCTCCTTCCAGTAAAATGTTTCCCTGCCCTTTTCTATTCCACACTCTGGCCTTTTACCTCTTCTCACTGCCCCCTGGTGCCCCCCTTACTCCTAGGTCCACTCTCCTTTCCTACCAAATTTCTTTTCTCCTGCCTTTTATGTTTCCCACCAGTTGGCTTCACCTATCACCTTCTAACTGTCCTCCTTCCCCTCCCTGCACCTGGCATCTTCCTTTCCAGTCCTGATGAAAAGTCTCGGCCCAAAGAGTTGACTACTTGTTCGTTCCCATGGATGTTGTCTTACCTGCTGAGTTCCTCCAGCATTCTGTGTATGTTGCTTTGGTTTTCCAGCGTCTACAGAATTTCTTGTGCAAGTATAGAGTGCCAAGAACAAAACTGCCCATTTCTTTGGCCAGGAATCCTTACCCCAGACTAAAGGCTCTTTATCCCATCTCCAGTATTCCTGGTTCACCTGGACCCTCCCCACTTCCTAAAAAGTTCCAGTGAAGAGGTTTTCTGCTCTTGTGTCTTTGAAATGTCTTCTTCCTTCCTGAAATATGACTTCCCCTCTACCATAGAGGAGTAGAGTTCTGAACTACATTTCCTCTATTTTGCACACAATTGCTTCACTGGCTCTCCCCCGCCCTCCCCCCTCCCCCACTGAAGAAAGGTAGAGTTCCCCTGGTAGTCACTTTCAACCCTAAGCCTTCACATTCAACTTCAAAGTTCAAAGTTCAAAGTCAGTTTGTTACTGTAGTACATATATATCACCATGAGATTTATTTTCTTGTGGGCATTCACAGTAGGTACAAAGAAGCACCAGACTACCCATAAAAAGCTGCAAGTGATAGAGACAGACAAACAGCCAATGTGCAAAAGACCGCTCAGATACCAAACAAAAAGCAATAATTATCAACAACATGAGCTGCAGAGTCCTTAAAAGTGAGCCCATAGGTTGTGAAGTCAGTTCAGTGTTGAAGTGAGAGAAGTTATCCCCTTTGGTTCAAGAACCTGATGGTTGAAGGCTATTAATTGTTCTTGAACCTAGTGTGTGGGACCCGCCATATCATAATACCATACAGGTAGGCCGAGGAAGATCAGGACTACCTAGGCATTACCTGAGGAGGGAAGTAAAACTGCGCAGGCGCG